>NW_005871057.1:10117151-10251787 GCF_000147115.1 Myotis lucifugus
TCCTTTTTCTTTCTTTCTTTCTTGACATGCTCCATAGAAAGTCTGCTAGCGCCTCTGCTGCCTCACTTTGTCCCCAGGACTGATCCCCACTAGACAAGAAGCCTGTCAGCCTAATGGTAACAGTGCTCTCTCCCCAGAGATCACAGTGTATAGCTCCACTTTGGGGACAAAAGGCATCTCTGAGATGTGCTGGTATGGGCACTGCCTCTATAAGGAGAGTGGTGATGCTTGATCAGCATCGTGAATGTATTTCATGATCAGGAATGGCACCAGTTGAAATAAAAACAATAATTTTATTATTTAAAAGGGATTATACCATGAAATGATGATGGCCAAAGCCAGAAAAAAGAAAATAATAAAAGCAAAACTCGCCCAAAACCCAAAAGTCATAAAAAGATCAAAAAAGAAAGTACGCCATGGAGAACATAAAAACAAAATAAGAACAGAAAAGAAAATGGAAATATCAAGGAGTGCGGGGGAAATGATTTTTTCCCTTGGAACAGCGTCAGCCCTTTCCCCAGAAGGCCCTTGAGTTGGCCCCTTCACAGGCAGCTCCTCCTCTGACGTAGGAAGCCGCATGGGTCCCAGGGAGGGGTCTTCTTCCAGTGCTGTCTGGGGCGCCTCAGTTGTGTCTGGGGCCGGCCCTGGCTCCGCCGCTGCAGCTGGAGAGGTGGCTGGAGCTGACAAGGGCTCTGAAGGTTCACACGCCTCCAGCTCTGCCTCTAGCGCCTCAGGTTGGACTCTAGGTGTTCTAAGGGGAGCCTCATCTACCCCCTGGGCTGGTGCTGGAGATGTGAGAGGAGAAAAAGTCACCCACATGCCAGTATTACCTTGTGCCCCCCAGACACAGAACACAGCTAGAACCCAGCATCCACCACAGGACGTCCTCCCCGCCCAAAGTCCAGCAGGTGGGTGGTCTGAGGCCAGTCACTGCTCCTGGCCAGGCTCTGGGGTGCTCCCTGTGTGTCTGGCAACAATCCCACCCATACGCTCACATAGACCTCCCCACCCATTCCACCCCACCATCCCACCCTCTCACCCTGTGGCTCGGCCTCCTGAGGCTCCAGCTCTTCTAGTCTGGAGCTATTACCATAGCCACAGCACTGCAGGCCAAGGCTGAAAATGGCCATCCGCCTGTTGGGATGGAGCGGCTTCGAGGTTGGAGGCTTGTGGGGCCTGGGTGGCTCTGTTGGAGGAGGCCTTCTCCATGCACCCAAGGGCCCCGGTTCCCCAGACCCCCAGGTGGCCACACTCACTTCAGGCCTGCTTTGGCCTGAAGTGGTGTGGCTCACAGCCCCTTCCCTGCTGGGCGTGGGGCGGGGGTCTTCACGGACCAGCTGCTGCTCCTCTTTGACTAGCCGTGACCCCTTCTTGGCCTGGGTTGCGGTCTGCAATGACAGTGACCGGCAGCTGACTGGGAGGACTCAAGCCTGGCCCTAGTCACTGCTGCTTCTGCCCCCTGGACCTTCTGCTCCTGGATTGAGTCCAGCCCTGTGTCTACACAGACATCCACTGAGAGGAAATGAGACTCACCTCGCTCAGGACAGACCTCAGGCAGAGGGTGCCACCCACACTCCACATCCCCCCAGCTAGCCTTGACCTGGGGTGTGAACATGATTGGTCCTGACACCCGAACCCAGCCTGCTCCTGTTCTGGACAGACCCTCCCCACGTGAACACTCCCCCGCCCCCACCCCCCATGCCCCAAACACAAGGCGAGGGGACATAGGGTTCTCAGTTGGGATCAGAGGGGTGGCCTGGCCCAAACAAAAGCTCCCTGTGTTACCTCTTGATCCCGCCGGGAAAAGGGCCACAGGCGTCGTCTCCTCGGAGGCCCGACCCAGCGGCGACCACGGCTAAACACACTCTCATCGCTGCCTCTCTTGAGGCATCGGCCTTGGGACAAGGGGAGACAACACGAAAACATGGTGTCTTCTCCAATGTCTCTATCCGAATGAGATGGGAGGGGCAGTTATAGAATGTGGCTGCCTGGTTACCAGGGTTCCAGGGTCAGTTGGGCTCCATTGTCAGTATGTGAGGTATGAGTTGAACCTGCAGACCTTTGGGGCACAGGAAGATGCTCCAACCAACTGAGCCATATCAGCCAGGGGTAGATTATGCATTGTTTTAAATATATATATTTTATTGTTTTTTGTTACACATGCTATGGTTTTTTACTAATGCATGATGTCTATAGTTTCACTTCCCTTAAATCCCTCAAGCCCCACCAAGTTATTCCCCCTCCCCTGAACCCCTGACCACTTTCCCTCCTCTGTACTCTGCTTTTTCTGATAACAATATGGTGATTCCAGCTTTTTAAAATTAGTGTCAGTATGGTGCCTCTGTCTATCCCTACACTCTTCACCTCACTGTGCCTTGTAGATAAAGTGGGTTTCTTAAAGGCAACGTTATAGTTGGTTATTTTTCTTTTATTATATTTCTTCCATCACCATTTAACCCTTCTAAGCCCTCTTCTACACCATTTAACCCTTCTAAGCCCTCTTCTACTTCCCCCTGCCCCCACCCCAATCACCACACTGTTGTCCTTATCCATGAGTTCTCTCTCTTTTTTTTCTTTTATCTCTCCACTCCTCCCAATACCACCACCCTCACCCCAGTAAAATTTTCTGCCTGTTCTTTATCTATAAGTTTGTTTCTATTTTGCTTGGTAGTTCAATTTGTTTATTAAATTCCACTTTAGTGAAATAAATCATACAGTACTTTTCTTTCTCTGATTTTTTTATTTCATATTGTTGTCCAAGTCCATTCATGCTGTTGCAAAGGGTAAAATTTTCTTCCTTTCCATGGGAGAGTAGTATTTCAGTGTGTAAATGTACCATAGCTTTTTTATCCACTCATCTACTGATGGACACTTGGGCTGCTTCCAAATATTAGCTATTGTAAATAACACTGCAATGAACATAAAAGTACATATATTCTTTTGAATTAGTGTTTCAGGATTCTTAGGACAAATTCTAAGAAGTGGAATCACTGGGTCATAAGGCAGTTCCATTTTTAAGTTTTTGAGGTAACTCCATACTGCTTTCCACAGTGGCTGTAACAATCTTCATTTCCACCAGCAGTACACAAGGATTCCCTTATTTCCACATTCTGCCCAACACTTGTTGTTTGTTGATTTATTGATAGCCATTCTGATAGTTGTGAGGTGATAAATCACTGTGGTTCTAATTTGCATCTGTCTGATGGTTAATGACATTATGCATCTTTTCATATGTCTATTGTCCATTTGTATGTCCTCTTTGAAGAAGTCTTTTGCCTATTTTTTAAAATATATTTTATTGATTTTTTACAGAGAGGAAGGGAGAGGGTTAGAGAGTTAGAAACATCGATGAGAGAGAAATATCGATCAGAGAGTTAGAAACATCGATGAGAGAGAAATATCGATCAGCTGCCTCCTGCACACCCCTAACTGGGGATGTGCCCGCAACCAAGGTACATGCCCTTGACTGGAATCGAACTGGGGACCCTTCAGTCAACACTCTATCCACTGAGCCAAACCAGTTAGGGCAGTCTTTGCCTATTTTTTAATTTAGGTATTTTGCCAATTTTCAAATTAGATTGTGTGATTTTTGGTGTTGAGTTTTACAAATTCTTTGTAAATTTTGGATATTAACCCCTTATCAGATGTATCAGTGAATGTGTTCTCCCATTCAGTGGGCTGTCTTTTCATTTTGTTGATGGTTTCCTTTGCTGTGCAAAAATCTTTAATTTAATGTAGTCCTATTTGTTTATCTTTTCTTTTGTTTCCCTTGCCCGAGGAGATATATAAGAAAAAGGATTGCTATTAGAAATGTTTGAAATTTTACTGCTTATGTTTTCTTCTAGGATTTTTATGGTTTTGAGTCTAACATTTCAGTCTTTAATCCATTTTTAATTTGTTCTTGTGTGTGGTGTATGAAGGTGGTCTAGTTTCATTGTTTTTACATGTATCTACCCAATTTTCTCAACATCATTTATTGAATAAACTATCTTTAATCTCTCGAATGTTTTTTGCCTCCTTTGTCAAATATTAACTGATTATAAAGGAATGGGTTTATTTCTGGGCTTTCTATTCTGTCTCATTGATCTATGTCTGTTTTAATGCCAGTACCTTGCCGTTTTGATTTACTATGGCTTTGTAGTATAGTTTGATATTAGGTACTGTGATTCCTCCAGCTTTGTTCTTCTTTCTCAAGATTGCTGTTGCTATTTGGGGTGTTTAATGGTTTCATAAAAATTTTTTGAAACATTTCTTCTAGTTCTGTGAAATACATCATTGGTATCTTGATAGGAATTGTGTTGAATCTGTAGATTGCTTTGGATAGCTTGGACATTTTAATGATGTTAATTCTTCCTATCAATGAACACTGTATATGCTTCCACTTATTTGTATCTTCCTCGATTTCTTTCTTCAGCATCTTTTAATTTTCTAATTACAGGTCTTTTACATCCTTGGTTAAATTTATTTCTAGGCATTTCATTCTTTTGGAAGCAACTGTGAATGGGAATTTTTTTTTAGTTTCCCTTTCTGATAGTTCATTATTGGTGTATAAAAATGCAGCTAACTTCTGGATATTTATTTTGTATCCTACTTTACTCAATTCATTTATAGTTTTTTGGTGGAATCTTTAGAATTCTCTATATACAGTATCATGTCTTCTGCAAATAATGAGAGTTCTACTTCTTTCTTTCCAATTTAGATGCCTTTTATTTCTTCTTCTTGTCTGATTGCTGTGGTTAGGACTTCCAGTACTATGTTGAATAAGTGTGGTGAAATCAGACATCCTTGCCTTGTTCCAAATTTTTTTTTAATCAGACTCTTTACTCATCTTCTCTCTATTGTTGAATCCTTATAAAAAATTTGCTTAACTATATACCACAAATTCCGCTCTTTTTTCCAGAAACATGCAGTTTTTGCTTAGAAGTAGTTGCCTGCTATTGGAGACTACACTTATACTAAATCTCTAGGTATAACTTTGTAATTAGTTCTTACCCATGAAATGTGAAAGAAGGTGATATTTGTCATTTTTAAGTAATGGGAATGCATGCCATGCTCCATTTTTTTCTCTAACAACAAAGCCCTTAAGAATCTGAATCCATAAGATAGAAGAAACCTTAGTCTCTGGATCATTAAATGAAGGATAGCCATTTACAAACCAGAAACTCTGGTCTTGAACTGTTATGTGAGCAAGTTACCAATTCTTGTTGTGTGGTGGTGTTATGCATTTTGGCATATATGTTTTCAGTAGCTTGCACTACGTCAAGTAAAATAAGGCCAACATAAAATTATTTGAGTGGTAAAATCAATAGCACAAGTGGAGAGGTAGGGCTTAATAGGACAAGAACACTTCTGTTATATAAGACGAAAGCAGAATGCATACAAAACATTATTGGCTTTCGGGATCAGTGGTGTAAGTCAGCGACTTTCAACCCCTGTGCTGCAAGAATTTTTAAAACATGCAATACCTAACTATTTAGTCAGGGGCACTGACCTCTTTCCCCTTAGATCAGCGGTTCTCAACCTGTGGGTCATGACCCCTTTGGTGGTCGAACGACCCTTTCACAGGGGTCGCCTAAGACCATCCTGCATATCAGATATTTACATTACGATTCATAACAGTAGCAACGTTACAGTTATGAAGTAGCAATGAAAATAATTTTATGGGTGGGTCACAACATGAGGAACTGTATTTAAAGGGCCAGAAGGTTGCGAACCACTGCTAGTCAAATAAAAATATATGGCAACAGCCAACACAACAATAGCTGACTCATGTGAATGCTGATAAAAGGTGGCATTCAGAATCTGAGGGGGAAGTGAGTGTAGTCAATCTAACAGCATAAACTTCAATTAAGGTGGATCTTTTTAGAGAAAGAGGAGACATCATTTGAATAGACCTTAGCAAGGAGCACAACAATAACTCTGTCCATTCATGACCCTTGTGACCTCTTGACGTTTGACTTGCTTCCAAAATGTCTTCCCCAGAAACCACAATAGGCCCACACAAGGTAGCATTGTGTAATTCTTCACAAAATGAACCTTAAACTGAGTTAGACTCTTTTACCTGGATTGGTCATTTAGTAGTTTTGTGAAGGTTGTTTAAACTTTCTAGGTTACAATTTCCAAAGTTCTATGTAGGAATATCAGCATCTATCTCAAAGGATAAGTATATAGATTGAAGTACATTTAAAAAGTGCTCAAAAGAAATGGCTAAAATATATGGTCTCAAAGATAAAATGTTAGAATATATAAGTAATTACACAATTGGCTATTATTATTCTATTATTAATTATCATGCTGTGGCTTCAAGAAACAGAATTACAAACAGAATTAAAGATTATAATAAGATGGGTATCAATCCAATCTTGAACAGCTAGAACTACCCTGACTAAAAAATGAATCCAATGAATCCAATCTTTTTTTTAAATAAATCTTTATTGTTGAAAGTATTACATATGTTCCCTTTTTTATCCCATTGCCGGCCCCCCAAGCCTTCACCACCCACTGTTTGTGTCCATAGGTTATGTATATACGCATGTGAGTTCATTGGTTGATCTCTCCTCCCCCTCCACCCTACCTGCCTTCCCTCTTTTTTTCTCTTCTCCAGACTATAGGCTCATCAGGAATGAAGGAATGAAGGAAAGGCATTTCATCTTACTTTCTCAAGAGGGCAACAGGGATACATCTCTGAGTTACTGTTATGATCTGAATGTTTTTGTTCCCCCTCAGACTTCATATGTTGAAATTCTAATCCCCTTATGACCTAATAACCTAAAAGCCTCACCTCTTTGGGGATCAAGGAAAAGCAGAACCTGCACTTGATAAGAAAAATAAAAGGATCCGTGTCTTGATAGAGATCCCAGAGAGCTTACCTGCCCCTTCCACCCTCTGATGGCACAGCAAGGAAGTGCCCTCTATAAGAAAACCAAATCTTACCAGATACCAAATCTGCCAGCACCTTGATCTTGAACTTTCCAGCCTCCAGAACTATGAAAAAATAAATTTCCACTATTTATAAACCACCCAGTCCACAGTGTCTTTATTATAAAAATCTAAATGAACTAAGGCATACTTATTTCTCCAGCTGTATTAAGAGATTTTTCTTCCTAATTCTGTAATTGGTAAACTCTTGAGCTATGAATCATCTATGAGATGCCGAATTTCTGATAGGGGTAGACAGCTATTTGAAAGCCAGAGAACTAAACAATCAATGGAAAATCACAAACAAAGGCATGAATATGAGATGTGGCAATGAAATGAGATTTAGAAATTATGTTGTCTTCTGTTCCAGCACCTGTAAAATATGGAGATACTCTTATATACTGCATACGAACTAACCTTGCAGTAGGCCTTACCTACCTAACTGGATACAGGCCTATGAATTAAATAAAATTATATGGTTACAATAAAGCAGATTGGTCATTACCTCTGACAGTGGGAGGTATTCTCTATCAGGAAACTATTCCTAATAACACAGCAGGATACACTTAACACACCTGGATGATATACCTGTCTGAAAAAACCACATTTATGTAACCTGACAGAACATTCTGCTCACGTTAATGTAGTCTGAATTGGAAATGGCAGCATGCATTCTACAATCCTTTCCTTTTTATCTTTCTACAGTTCCCAAAAGACTCATTTCCTTATTATTTCATTTATTTTAAATGTTACAGTCTTTCTTACATGCCACTGGCTTTGATTCCAGGTCCATTCTACATTAATTCTATCTAGGGCATTGAGCGACAAAGTGTTGATGCTAATGTACTGGGGGGAAAAAATCCTTCCGTTTGTATTGATCGCACTAGAGTGCTTAACCCAACACTAGATCCTTTTCTATTTTTCACTTTTCTCATTCTCCTAGAGTAAGTTGTTTTTCTTTGTCTGGGTCACTTTCATTCTCCTGATTACTTTTCAGAAGATGACAAAGAAAAGACAGGGATATAAGCTGAGTCTTCCAAATTACAAATCAGTTCTCTGAAAGTGAACATTCCTGTCAATCAATTAGATGCCTCCCCAAACATTCCAGATGTTTAAAACAATAAAATTGTCTGAATTTGGTGGTTGTAATAGTAGGTAACTATAGACTAGAGACAGGACAACTGGACATAAAGCAAATATTATAGTATATCCTACTCAGCAAAATTGTTAAATTTAAGTATCTTTTTTATTTTCTGTTTCCATAATCACAATTTTTATGCATTCTTTTTGCTACAGGAGGCTTTTTTCTTTTTAATGCATCCTGTAATTTTTAGCCAGATCAGTGTCTTTAAAACACTATTAGTGTCATTTGCAGAATAAAAAAACAAACAAAAAAAAACAAGACACCTTACTCATCTGCCTAAATAATAAATTCTAAACTTCTTAATCTGAATCTCAAGAGACCAGCTAATCTAACTAGCCCTGCCTTTCCAGAGCTAAATCTACCCTTCTACTTCAAATCCCTGCTCAAGCCAGATTTGTAGATTTAGTCACTGTCTCACCTTGCCCCCTTTGTACCTTTGCTAAAAACAAGTTATTCCCCTTCCCATCTGCCTGCCAAAATAATACTCGCCAGTAAGGTCCATGCCTAATTGTACTGCCCTTTCTATATTACAATAATCTTGCTGTAAACCCCTGTAAATGACAAATAGTTTTATGTCATGAAATAACATTTGACACCTTTAAAGCTTGATAGTTATCCACTTTCTTACGTAGCCAAAGTATCATGAAAGCAATAAGTGGTTGTGACTATTCTTTGACACCTACACTAACATTTTGTCTAACCAATAAGTTTGTTTGCTTTTATAGACTTTTCATATTTTTATTCATGGAAGTGAATTTATCAATAGATTTATTGTTGGGTTGGGTTTTTTTGTCCCATACAGATTAAGACGAATGATTTCAGAAGGATTAGGAATGCACCTGTTATTTTTTCTTCTACTCCAAAATCTATTGTAATCCAGTATCTGACACATAGCAGATATTCAATACATATCTCCTGAATCAATAATGGTTCACTTCCATGACAATTTATAGGGATTATAATACAAAGATCATACATAACAATAAAACTTCTGAAAAAATAGTTGTTAGTGTACAATCTTAAGAAAATGATCTTATGTTTTGTTAGAAACACAACATAAAATATGCTATGAATTCCAACATAAAAACATTTTTTAAAAATGCAAGAAACTAGTCCTCTTCTGATGGCCTAAATATACATAGCCAGTTGTTGGGGTTTGATAGATTCAAACAGATAAGATGTGTTACCTCAGGTTCTATATTCAGCAAATATTTACTTTCATAGTAACTGAGTCAGATTCAGGATATATGAATATTTTAAAATTTTCCATCAAATGCTATAAATAGAGGAACTGACAAATGAATACACAATTTCAATGCATTATGATGTAAGTTGTAATATAGTAATTATAGATACTATAAAAGTATTCATTTTATACTTAGAAAAAGATTCTGAGCTGAATTATATGTAAGTTAGATTTTTAAAAAACTAGTCTATATTAACCTTGTTTAAAAGAAGGAAATAATAGCAGGGTTGAAGAGAAGTTGAAAGAAGTAAGGGGGTGTCAGATAGAACATCCTGTGTAAATGTATAGTGGAATAGACACACCCAAGGCATTATAGTTATTTTAGAATGACTCAAATTATAGCAGGATCTGGAAGAACAAAATGGGAGAATGAGTAGTAAAGCATCTATACCATTTTAGATTTCATTCTGTAATAAAAGGGGATACATTCAATGTTTTTAAGTGGAACAACTGAATTTATGCTTCAGAAAGACCACTGACATCATGCAGTGTTGGGTGACTTGCAGAAAGCAAGACATAGTAAAGAATTATGAGATTGTTGCAGGATTCTGGATGAGAAGTCATAAAAGCATGAGCTAAGGTGGTGACAGTGAGGACAAAAAAACGAGGATAAATTTTAAAGACATTAAGGAGAATCAATAAGGTTCAGTGACAGATATTGCACTGAGTTAAGAGACAGGAAAGAATTAAAGATGACACGAGTTTCTGGCTTGGTAGACCTTTTAGATAGTGAAAATATCTACCTTGAAAGGAATAGAGAGAAACAGATCTGTGAGGGGATAACCCAGTTACCTCCTAATAACCAGGTTACTACCTGTTCCAGTGAACATAAAAAAAAAAAGAAGTATGGCTTTAGATTTGATAATTGTTGAAATAAAATGTAATCTCCTGCAATGATAAGAGAGCTGCTATTAAGCAATAAATTAGTATTGTTTAATAGTACTTAATCTAATATGTTACAGAATTTTTAAATAGGAGGTACAGACTATACTTCATTGCATTAAACTTCATTTGTCATGAATCATTGATAGAAACTTTTAATACCACTGTCTGCTTTATATCAACTCCACGTTTTCTTCAAAGGGATTACTATTTATTAATGTAATAACTGCCTATTCTAGTAGAAGGTGAGCCCAAAGTCAGAAGAAAAGGCATTGAGAAGAAAGGGAATCCTTTCCTTTAGCATCAGTTTAAAATTTTCCCTGCTTTAAGATTTTTCACTTTATTGCCCTTCATTCTATACTACTAGAGGCCCAGTGCACAAATTCCTGCATGGGTGGGGTCCTGCCGGCCTGCCCAGATCAGGGCTGATTTGGCCAGGCCAGCCAAGGAGAGGGGCCCACCCTAGTTGACTCCTGGTTGAACTCCCCTGATGAGGGGACAATTTGCATATTAGCTTTTTATTATATAGGATTTGATTAGTGGCTTAGATGTCTTCAGCTTCATTGCCTTTAAAGATCTTCCTTTCTTCCCATCTGACTTATGGAAATGGCTAACTTGTATCCTTGACTTTACCAATGACCATTTTTGCCCTATTCCCAAAACATGGCATTACTCTCAGTTCATATGCTACTTTACCTTGTTTGTTTAAAATTTACTTTTAAATTACATTAATTAACCCACCTTAACAGTATAGTAATTTCTTTGTAACTACTGAGTTACACTCGTGTAGAGTGTTTTAAAGCAGAACATTATTTTATATACCATTATAAAATAAGATATGCTTACTCTAAATAATTCTAACAATAAAAACATAAAGAAGCTAAAAAAACACTCAAAATCCCATCTCCCTTAGGCAATCTATGTTAATATATTAATAAATATCCTTTCAGAGAGAGAGAGAGAGAGAGAGAGAGAGAGAAAGTTGATACATAATTTTATATTCATGGAGTTACACAGTATTTCCAATTTTATAACTTTTTTTATGAAAGCATTTTATCTCTTCCCATGGGTACATAATCTCTCCTTGTTTGCATATAGCATGATTGTACTTTACCACTACACTTTAATGAATTTGAGGTTACTTCCTTTTTATTTCAATATAAAAGTACTTTAATATGAATCTTTGCCACTTGTTTAATTATGTCCTTAATGAAAAATAAATTTATAGACATATTGCCAAAATGCAGAGCAGAAAAGCTGTATCAATCTACACATTCACCAATAGGATATAAAACTATCTCTTTCCCTATATCCTTATGCTAATGTCCTTTTTCTCATCTTTTCCAATCTTTTGTAGAATATTTCATAAGTTTGTACAAATGCCACTCAGGAGGACAACTTCCCTGGTCACCATCTATAAGATAGTACCACTTCATTCCATAGTCACACTCTGCCTCTCTTATTAATGTTTTTCATAGCATTTTCACTGCCTGATATATCATATATTTATTTTTTATTTATTGTATCTCTTTACCCACTAGGATTTATACTCTATAAGGGTGTGGATCTTATAGCTTTTCTTTGATTTTTCTAGCAACTTGTGTAGGTTTAGGCTTGTAGGAGATATTCAAGACTAAAATGATGAATACATTCTGAATAAATTATAAAAACACAATCTTTTCCTTTATTAATCAATTATGTCTAAGGACTTCTTCTAAAACTTTGTCATATGTTAAATTCTTATACTCATTTATATATGTATATTTCAATGGTCCATAGATTAATATGCCTATTTTTAAATCAGCATCACATACTTATTTTTACTATATTTCTCTAAATACTTTTGGAACTAAAAGAGCATGTCCCAGCTCAATGGTTAGAGCATGGGCCTGTGCACCAAAGGGCTGCAGGTTTGATCCCTGGCCCTGGTCAGGGCACTTGCAGGAGGCAACTCATCAGTATGTCTCTGTCACATTGATGCTTCTCTTTTTCCCTTTCCCTCTCCCCTTCCTCCCTTCCACTCTAAAAATCAATGGAAAAAATATTCTCAAGTGAGGTTTAACAAAAAAACAAAACAAAAATGGTTCCAACACAATATGAATTAA
The DNA here is from genome assembly GCF_000147115.1 of Myotis lucifugus. NCBI lineage: Eukaryota > Metazoa > Chordata > Mammalia > Chiroptera > Vespertilionidae > Myotis > Myotis lucifugus. Next base: position 10,129,447 of record NW_005871057.1, read on the forward strand.
TAAGTTTAAAAATGAACAAAATCAACTTACATTTACATTGAGTTTAAAAATCAATCTCATTTTTCTTTAAAATATTACCAATAAAAATATACTCATAATTTCATAAATGAAGCCCATTGATCTTTTTATTTAGGATATATTTTAGAAGTGTGGTTGAGTCATTCTTCCAAACTTTTAAGATGATGATTCTATGTATATTTTTTAATGTTCTTTTTTTTTTCTTGGTTTATTTAAATAACCAAGAATGAAAACGTTAGGAGTAGATGAAAAATAAGTGCACATGGTCAATCCACAGGCTCACTCTCTAGAATGCAATTTGAAAGAACTCAGACATGCTTTGACCTGAGGAAAATAGAAAACTCCCATAGATATATCTGTAAGGGTTTGTTTGTTTTACATAAATGCCATGCTAGCCTTTACATAGTCATGAAAAGTTGTATAGCTTTGCCATTAAGAAGAGAACTAGAAAACTTAAAATGAGTAAAGTTTCCCAAAGGTGTATATAAGCCAAACTATTGTTGCTGGGAGAATATGGTTGCTAATAAATGTGTTCACAATCAGTTGAGGGAAAAGCCTGAGTAAGAAGAAAGCTAAATTGTAGCCTTTTGAGTATTTCTAAAGTGACCATAAGTTTAATATGTTATAGGACTTCTGAGTACTGATCACTGAATTGATTACAGCTTTTCTGATAAACTGATTTCTTTATGCCCTATTTCAGCTGGCAAATATAACCCATAACTCCTACATTGTTACAATTCCATGATCTGAATGAATCTTCCTGTGTAATTTCCAGTAATCATTTTTATTCCCCCATCTGTGCAAAAGACTACATGATATTACCAACTAACCATCTGCACATTTATGGAAAGGCTGCACAGTGCCTACTTATGTGAAACCAGCCATGTCCCTTCCCATCACAAGCCGAATTTGCCAAAAGGAGAGACTATTATAAATATTTTTAAATGTCTCTTCTTATATTAAATATTAAATAAAGATGTATGAGATGACTAATGCAGCATAATCAAGCTGCATAATATAAGCATTGACCACAGTATTTCAATGCTAGTTTTATTCTTTGTGAGAGAAAAGGGGTTTTAAAAACTAATGCATAAAATAAGGAAATGGTTTTAAAGCAAAACTGTGCTAAATTGACGGTTTTGCATCACAACATTTTCTTGGGAAATATAAAGGCAATCTCTGCCAATTGTGCAAAAACACCTCCCTTTTACTATCCCCTAGAGCTCTCTATAGCTTTTCCTGTAGAATAAGATGCTGTTATTTCTCTAGGGGATAAAGAAAACTAATCTCACCACTTGAAATTCACATACTGTGCTCTAGTTTTCTGAGATTTTCAAAAGAAGGCCCTGCTCTCACTCCCCTTCTCATCTCACGAGACACTAGAGCCCACTCCATCACACGTAACGCAGGCTCTCTTCACTGTCACAGTTCAAATGTTTTTTTATCTTTTCTCAAACAAGTTATTGTATCTTTTGAAATATTTGAATATACTTGACAACTAAAATCACATATTTTACTAATTTTCAAACATATTTTAGTCTCTGAAATGGTCTTTAATGGGATTTACTCAACAGACTGCATATTTTAACAATCAGCTGGTGTGCTCCCTTGATTGTGCTGCATATTTGAACACTAAAGGTTTTATATATTTTTTTTTTGATTGAGCCTCATACTTTAATGAGCCACATAAATTATGTCTTTGCTGAGAAGGACTGTTGGAAACTTTGTATTGAAGTGTTTGGGAGGCATTCCTCTTATATCCTTGAGTGTATGCTTATGTATGTACATGGGCCTGGAGGGAGGTTTTGCTGGTGTCTGGGTAGTTGCTGTTAGAAACAAGCCTAAAGAAAATACATTTGCTTTAAAAAAAAGAAAAATGAGCACCAATTTTTAATTATAAGTTCAGGTTTCAACTGAATGGAATTGTGCATTCATGTTAAAAAATATCCCTGAAATTCCATTTCTTTAATATAACTTTAATATTTTAGTGATGGATCTTCTATACATTTCTGTGTGTATGCATGTGGAACATAGTACAGGGGTGGGCAACCTTTTTGTGAGTGCATGCCAAAACTAGCAAAATCTCTGACTCAAAATTCTTCTGCGTGCCAACCCTAATTTTTTGAGAACATGTTATGCCTACTTGATATCTCTTATGGGGTACGTATGTGAAGAACCTTGAAGAAATAATAAAATTCATTCGAGCGACAAAAACACAGTATATGATGATGAAAAATACATTTATTTTTTAATGTATACATGTACACTGATAGTCCTACAGAAAACTTTATGACTCCGTTTGATATTATCAGTGGGACTTTTGCTGCTGCATCACTGATGACAGAGATTTTACATCAGGTTTATATTTTGTGACCTTCAGAGATATGCATGAGCTACTACTTTCATCCATCAGGCTACTCCTATTTCGAGACTTAACAAAATTCATCTCTGAGCCGTAACCGGTTTGGCTCAGTGGATAGAGCTTCGGCCTGCGGACTCAAGGGTCCCAGGTTCGATTCTGGTCAAGAGCATGTACCTTGGTTGTGGGCACATCCCTAGTAGGGGGTGTGCAGGAGGCAGCTGATAGATGTTTCTCTCTCATCGATGTTTCTAACTCTCTATCCCTCTTCCTTCCTCTCTGTAAAAAAATCAATAAAATGTGTTTTTTTTTAAAAATTCATCACTGAGAGCAAAGATTCACGAGTGTATGTGGATAAAACCAAAACACTGGTCGGATCTAGGAAGGCAGAGAGAGTTAAGGCAGAGGCATAGAAATTGCTCTTCCCCTCTCTTGTCAATCCATGTCTATTATCTTTAAGATAACTTGTTATGTAAAATTATTTATTTATTTAAGATGCACCTACACTGAATTTATCTGAAAAATAAAAAAGTCTATATTAAGAAAAAAATTGTAAATTGAAGATTATAAGAGAGGATTTCACGTGCCAGCAAAAATTACTGTCGTGCCATGTTTGGCACCTGTGCCAGGGGTTGCCCAACCCTGACATAGTATATAAACTCCTGAATGCCCTGGTTTTGTTAAGATGTACTGAACTCAGTTGTCAGCAATGTGGTCAGACGAAAGTTTAACAGTCACTTTCAGGCATTACAAAAGTCCAGTCTAAGCTAAATAAGTATTTTTTATCTTACATTCAATATAAGGTTTCTTTTCTGTCCCCAGACTAGGGAACAGCAAGAAAAAAATAAGTGTGGTCTTTTGTTCAGTCTCCTTTCCCTTTCTATTATGATTAGAACTGAAAAATGTCTTTCAATCACTGGAGCTATCTTTTAATCTTAAATCTCTATTGGCTGCCAATATCTTCTACCATAAGTGTCTAAATGTTGAAATACTATTTTTCTCTGCCCCTCTCTCTCTTTTCTTGGTCTGAGGACACATTTGTGGGATCTGCACCTGTACTTACTGCCCTCCCCCGCTCCATGAATCATAAAGTTCAGGGTGCAGACTTTTCTCTTGGGTTTTTGTCCAACAAAGTCGAAGAATCAATTCATGGATTAATAGATTCCCTTAATAAAAATGTAGAAATTTATTGGGAGCATATACAAACTCCATCTGAGCATATACAAACTCCATCTCTCTCTCTCTCTCTAATGGGAAAAAATCTAAATCTGAATCTGTAATTGACTGAGTCTCTTTGTCTCTGGGTTTATAATGGCTGTAACTCTGTCTGGACATGACCTTTTCTAATTGGACCCTTTCCTTAATTAGGACCCCTTTGCTTTCCTCATTGGTCACTCTGTGGCATAGTATCAGTTTCAAAGCTCAAAGCCCATGTGGTGCCCCTCTCTTTCTCTCTCCTTATCTTGCAACATTCCTCTATCCTCTGTGAAAATATATTTCCTTCTTCCTGATATCCTGTGACTTTTCTTTATCCTCTGTGAATGTATGTCTTCCTCCCCCCTTATCCTTTGGCATTTCTCTGTCCTTCACATATCCATCTTATCTGTTCAGGTTGGAGTTGCTTTTGATCTACCTATGGCTTTCTCCCAGTTGTCCTGGCCAGAGATGTGTTATTACCCTTTATGGCTCTCCCAGCTGCTCAGGTCAGGGCTGCTTTAATTGCTCAGGCCAGAGATACCTCTGTCCTTGGTTTAAGGTTGTTTTGATTACTCAGGCCAGAAATACCTCCATCCTTACTGGACACCCCTTCCTGTCTGCCTAATTAAGCTAGACCCTTATCATCTACACATTGGCACAGACAATGGACCTTGCTGACTCCTCACAATGGCTCCTCAGGCCTGGCCTCTGGCAGTATACCCCTCATAGACAATTTCAACTGAAGCCCCTTTCCAGTCAATTCCTTTCACCACAGCTTTAACCCTGTGTGCACTAAATCCAGAGTGGCTCTCTCTCTCAGCCCCAACATCCAGTGGAAGAGAAGAGTCTGCTGTCCTCTTGCCACAGCTTCAGAGGAAGTTTTCACTTTCAAACTTTTCTAGGTGAATGTGGGGACTGGTGGCCCTCACTTCAAACCAGAGGGCATGCTTCATGCACTATCAAGAAGTCCCTTACCTTCTCTACAAACAATGTATCAGGGGGATAACATTCCAGACCCTCAAGACAGTTTTTCTGAGGGTCCAATTCCCCTAACTGTGGCCTAAGCAAAAAGACAGGTGTCCCAGGTGCTCTCTGTCCTTTCATAATCCTTCCTTGAATCCTCATTCCCTTTTATGAGGAGGTTGGGGTGACAATCACTGGGCCAGTTTAGCCACTCTTAGTCCCATGAGGATGTGTCTAGATCACTTTTTTGATGGTTCTCAAAACCCATTTCCTTAGCTTTGTGGATGAAGCTCAGAATCCTAACATTACAGGAAAGACATTATTCTATATCCTACTATATACCCATGGAAATCTACATATATATCATCACACAGCACATGGCCTTTTGTCAGAGAGAACTTTTTTATTATGTCCTATCCTTCCTCACTCTCTCACACTCAATGATAGTAAGCAGATAAGGGTTCTTCAATGTATTTCCCTATAATATATCCGTATACAAATATATTTGTACATATACTAGTGCTTCAGTGCACAGATTCATGCACATTGAAAGGAAATTAATTAGAAGGTGACCAGCAGGGTGGGACTGGGCCAGACGAGCCAGACATGCCCTGTAGCCAACCTCCCACCGTCCCTCCCCAGCTGGCCACACCTAGAGCAGCGCCGTGGCTCCAATGGCATCTACGGAGTAAGCAGGGTCCCTCCTGCAGGTGGGGTCCCTCGGCCCGGCCTGCGAGGATTGGCCTGAAACCAGCTCTCCAACATCCTCCCAGGGGTCCCAGATTGCGAGAGGGTGGTTCTCAGGTGACGCACCCTGGAATCGGGCTCCCTCCTTTCTCTTTCCGGAGTGTGTCACCCAAGAACCACAGTTGCCAAGTCATTGCAGCTTGGTAGCTCCTGAATTGAGTGGTTTCCCCCTAGTGGTCATTGTGGGTCATAGCTACTGGTCGGATGGTCAGACGGTCACTTAGCCTTTTATATATATAGATACTCTTTGTCAATGCACTTTTTTTCTGTGTTGATCTGGTTATTCTATTTTTTTTTCTTTATTGTTGAGAGTCTTACAAATGTTTTCCCTTCCTCACCCCTCATTATCCCCTTTCACCTGGTTCTCACCCTGCCTCAGGCCTATACCACCCTGCTCCACCCTATTATCTGTCTCCGTGGGCAATGCATATGTGAATCTTACTGCCCTCCCTCCCCACCCTTCCCTTTTTCAATGCTCTTTTTTAAAAAAAATAATAATGTTATATTATCTACAATTATCTACATCGTGGCTTTTGCAGTAAAAAATGCAGTGTAGAATTATCTCCCAATCAGCTGATAAATAATTAATTCTTTCTTTGTGGCTGAATGATGTTACCTTTCTTCTCTCACTACAATGTTTTAAAAAGCATTTACTGATGTTACATTTTTATGGGCTAGATTATCAGAAGTGACTGAGTCACTTTTCAATTTAAATTGTTTTCCAATGAAAGGCTATAACAAGTCCCCCTTTTTTTTTAAATCCAGAATCATTGACACTGGCAGTATTTAATCTTTTAAAAATACATTTTGTAATACTCATCTTTAGATTGATTTCTATTTCTCAAGCTACTTGTGATATTGATGTTTATTGCTAATTTAGATGTGTTATTGCAACTTTTCTATTCATATCCTTTGGCATTTTTATTTTATAAGTTCCCTCAGCAGATGACTGGATTAAAATGTTGTGGTACATAATGAAATATTATGCTGCTGTAAAAAAAGAAAGAATTCTTACCATTTGCAACAGCATGATGGAACTGGAGAGCATCATGCTAAGTGAAATAAGCCAGTCAGAGAAAGATAAATACCACATGATCTCACTCATTTGTGGAATATAATGAACATCATAAACTGATGAACAAAAATAGATACAGAAACAGAGAAGCATCAAACAGTCTGTCAAACTTCAGAGGGAAGGCGGGCGGGCGGGGGGTGGTGGTGATGGTAAAAGATCAACCAAAGGATTTTTATGCATACATATAAGCATAACCAATGGAAATACACTAGGGGGGTGAGGGCATGTGCCCAGAGGTTAGGGGTGGCTGCAGAGAGGCCAATGGGACAAAAAGGAGATATATGTAATACGATATGTAATACTTTAAACAGTAAAAAAATGGCATTTTTATTTTAGATATTGTTCTTGCCAACTTCTAGTTCTTTATGTACTATAGATATTAATTATGTTTATGTTTTCAATGGTTTTTTAATTTTTAATTATATTTATTAAAATGTTCAAATACATGTTAAGATAGGCAGAATAGTATAATCAATACATGTTGTTTAACAATTATTAGCATTTTTTAGTATTTGCTTTGGGTGGTAGATTTCATTGCTTATTGTAGTTATTCTCTCTTCCTATAACCAGTTAGATACATATATATGTATGCATATGCTATATAATAGTATATACATATATACTTATTTATTTATTTATTTGTTTTGTTTATTTATTTTGTAGAAAAGCAAGCAAGAATGTATTAACCACAGCAAAAACATACTTAGGGCAGTGAAACAAGGAAGGGCATAGGAGAAGCAACAGGAGAGCCTATTGCTATGAAAGTCATTGAGAAGTCAGAAAAGGGGGCCTTGGAGACAGATTCAGGGAGTGAGCTTGGGACAACCCGCTGCTGCTGCCCAGGACAGAGAAGAAGGGAATGGCACGGGCATGCTCCCAGGAGAGAGAACATGCCTATCCTATCTAATAAAGAGGGGCTATGCAAATTGACCATCACACCGTCACATAGGTGAGGTAATTTTATGCCATCACAGAGATGACGGCATCCAGTCCCCTCAGCCCCACTGGGGGGTGACAGGCATGAGGTGCGGCCAGACCTGCCCTCAGCCCCCAGCCACCCAGGGCTGGCCCGAGGCACAGGTAAACCTAGGATGTCAGCTGCCCAGCGGCCCAGGGCCAGCCCGAGGGGCAGGCAAGCCTCAGATGGCAGCTGCCCACCTGCCCAGGGCTGCCCCAGCCTCAGGTAACCAGGGAAAGCAGAGGCTTGAACTGCCAGCAATGGCGGCAGCAGAGGTGTGATGGGGGCATCGCCTTCCCCTGATCGCCGGGTTCCCTCCCGCCTCTGAGGGCTCCTGGACTGTGAGAGGGGGCAGGCCAGGCTGAGGAACCCCCCTCCAGTGCATGAATTTTCATGCACCAGGCCTCTAGTTTTATATATATATGACTTACAGATACCTAGAGACATACAGATATATATATATTTCTGTTTTAGGTATCTGTATGTCTCTTAGAAAGTAAATTTCTAATCTCTTACTCTCATGGACTGTCTAGCACCAGTAAAACAGATATGCTGGTCTAATCCTTGATTTATATGTTACTTAGAACCCCGAGGAAGGAAAAATAACTATACAGGTTATTTATAATGATTTTATCATACTATAGATTAAGAAATATGGTTTTACATTTATATTACCATTCATTCACTTGTAAAGGAAAGTTATAAAGAGTATTTTTTAAAGCCAGATGCTGCTTGATATCAGAGAAATTGCTGTGGAAAAAAACATAGTTCCTGGTATCAATACATTGTTCCATCTGAAATGAACAATTTCTGGTTTTGACTCCCCAGATTTCAGCCCCTGTACTGAACTTTTATGTGTTTTTTTAAATCAGAAATTATGAAGAGCTTGAGATTTTACTCTACTTGTATATTGGTATCCTGCCACAGTTTCAAATATGGTACCAGAAAAACATGAAACCTCTGTATCAAAAAGACAAAGACATTTTAGTACTAATAAGAATGACAGAGCCAGCCCTGACTGGTTTGGCTCAGTAGATAGAGTGTCAGCCTGTGGACTGAAGGGTCCCAGGTTCGATTCCGGTCAAGGGCATGTACCTTGGTTGTGGACACATCCCCAGTAGGGAGTGTTCAGGAGGCAGCTGATCGATGTTTCTCTCTCATTGATGTTTCTAACTCTCTATCCCTCTCCCTTCCTCTCTGTAAAAAAATCAATAAAATATATTTTTTTTAAAAAGAAAAAGAATGACAGAGCCAGAATACCATGTTAGTGCTGGTTAACTGAGCCCCATGCCCACACAGCGACACAATTAGGGCCAGGTGTTGGATGCACAGACAGTGGAGATGTATTACAAGAGAGGAAGCCTTTGGTGCAGTGTAGGAGGTTTGGGCAACCTGAACATCCTCTTGTACAAAGAGAGAGACATTACCTTCATTACCCTGAATCTAAGCAAATCTTCTCTAGGGATGGGAGTGAGTCATCTCTATCTTTACTGGGATATAAATAAAACTGAGCAAATTGGCTGTTAATGCCTAGACACAAAGTAACTTGGGAGATTTGTAGATAATTTACTCCCACCAAAGGGAAGTCCTCATATTACTTTTGCAAGGGTGTAGCATCTGTGTTATGAGTGGACAACCTCTTGCTCCCACTCTGCACAGTGTTTTACTTAGAAAGTCTATCATATCTAACCTAATTCAAATTATCTCTTTTCCTCATTAAACATGCACAAAGGGTTATTTGACAAAGTTATTACATTCAACATGCATTCTTTGAGAGTATGATCATCAATAAACAGATCATCAAACATTGAATACATGCAAGACACATATGATAGAAAGATGAATTGGACACGGTTTCTTCCAACAAGGAGCTCAACAATCAGCGGGGAGGAGGTGGATTGCAGGCACATAAATAACTATGGTACAAGAGTAAAGAGGCAGCAGCACACAGGTATTAAGAGTATAAGCTCTAGATAAAGCCTTCCTTCTTGACTTTTCCAGTTATGGTTGAGGCAGTTTATTTAAACTCTCTAACATAGTAATAATGACCTGGTAATAGATCCATGAAAACATAATTACATATGTACTGATATAAAGCACACCATACATTTTAGCTATTATTATTATGCTAAGTGATAGCTATGTCTAAATTGCTTTCAACTTATGGTTGAGAAAGCACTGTGTAACTTATCTTCTTTTAATTTTCTTTAGGGCATATATTACTATCGAAGTGATTACATGCATATACATACATAAATATATATATGTGGATATATATATATTTATTGAGGATTTATTCTAATACATATGTTTACTTATTTGTTTAGATCTCATTTCTCTATAATATAATTTAAAAAACAACTAAGACCTTCTCTATTTTATTATTCCTGTATTTCGACTCAGAAAATTTTATTGCATAAAGTATGGTCCAAGTAAATATTATTGAATACAGTCAGTTTACAGTAGTCAGGGAAAGTAAGATGTGCTTAGAAATTCACTAGCACACATGTATTGATAAAGTATAATGTATTTTTGATAGAGCTGGAGAAAGTAATTATTGGCTGGAGATTATGCTGGAAAGCCATGATGAAACCAATTTGCAAAAATTCCAAGCCTACCATGTTAAGGACATTTTATTTTAAAACAGTGTAGCATCAGATTCTTCAACAAGAGAAATATGTGCAGATATTTTGTTTATAAAAAACTAGGTCAGCAATATTTCAAATGGATTGGATTGGGACAAAAGAGCATAGATACATGAATTAAACTTCAGATAAGAGATAGCAAGTGCCTGAACTAGGTCTCATGAGATGGATTCAAGTGGTATTTTATAGACATTGTAGACAAGATTGGTGAGTAATTAATATGTGGGATGAGCTGGGTACAGGGTCAACAGAGTTGATTCAGATTGCAGTTTGACTATACTATGTGACTCACTCACTTAAAAACTTGGACTACAGTAATTGTCAACAATTCCCACAGGTTCTCTAAGGAAATGGGAGTTCAAATCAGGGGCCAAATTGAATCTTTCTAGATTGAGTCAGTGTACCAATTTATATAAGACAAGGCAGCTGCCTCCACAAAGAACAAAAGAAACAGAAACAAACTTGCATTTTCCTTGAAAAGATGTGAACTTTATCACACACTCCCTACTGACTGCACTTACTCCTATAATCAAAGATAATGTTTCAAACCCCAAAGATTAACAGAGGATCAATCCAAGGTCTCCAAAAATTACTATAAGGAAAAAAATAAAAGACCTATTTAAGCAATAATTTGCAGTAAAATATTAAGAATTCGTTTCTTTATAAAGTTTGAAACACTTCACAATAAAAATACACATGGCAATCTAATTAACTATAACAAACTACTAAAAGAATTCCTTCTCAGAAGGAATCTGCAATGTTTCAGACAAAAACTCAGTGGGAAAATTTAAACTTTGGCCTCTGTTGGTAAAAAAAAAATTATTATAATAATAGAGAGCACAGAAATTAAGAAAGGGTCAAGTTTTAAGTATATGTATTTGTAAAAGCAGCTTTATCAAAGGAAAATAGAAAGGACTTTGAAAATAATTTCTAAAGGCTGAAATTATTTGATACTGGACATTTGTCCATAGGTTCTGAAGAGCCAACAGAGTTATATGTGAAGAGAGTCATGATTTGTTCAGTTTCGGGAACACCAGACTCTTCCCAGACAAAGGAAGCATCCCATTTAGGTACGGACTCTGTGTTTAAAAGGTTTTGCCAGCTCAGTGCGAAGTGCTTGTTCTGTATGATAGCGGGTGCTGAGAGCAAAACCAGCTCTGGTTTTATACTTTTCACTATCTCTTTCGCTTGCCCTACTTAGGTACTTCTATTTATATGATAAATAAAGAGGAGCAAAAACAGTGATTTCTCCCCCCTTTTGATAAAGAAGCACTTTTTAAAAAATCTGAAATACCTTTCTATTATTACTACCGAGAACAGTAGAGACCTGAAGTGCTGGCCCAGAATGAGGGCACATGAAAGCCTGCAGTGAAGTGGAGAAAGGGCCACAGAATATGTGCACAAGGGCAACCTTTGCACGTGGGAATCTTCTGCTTGAGTTCTCTGTTACTGTTGCAAACTAACTATCTGGTGTGTTAAAATAGATAGGAAAGGACCGAGAGTACTCTGTGTTATGAGGATGCTTTCATAACATGGAGCATGAAAGAACCAATAGATGATTTTCTGTTACTATGTAAAACTTTCTAGTATTTAATTAGCTGTGCCAACTCCCTCACACATACTGGAATTCAATCACATATATGAATTATTAAAGTTCATGCAAAAAGAACACTCTTAGAATGAAAGATGAAAGAAGAAAATGAATAAACACCCAAGAGTGTTCCCAGGAAGGAGAGCCCTTTATGATATTTTTCAATTCTCAAAACACTCACTTCAGTGTTTCACCAGACTAGCAGATGTGATAGCAAAAATCTTGGGTATCTCAGGACAATAATCATTTCCTATGTTTACTGGAGAAGAAATAGCCTACGAAAGAGGAAATAATAGAGAGTGGAAATATTGTGATTCATTCTAAGATTTGCTCAAATAATGGCACTGTGAGTCTCTCTTCCTCTCCAATTATTGTTGTTGTAGTTAATATCAGCTGCACTTTTATTGTGTTGGTTTGTTTTCAAGCAAGACCCTAATATGCTCAGGCTTATGTGGTGCTTATAATTTACAAATTCAGAAGAGAAATAATATTACTAATTCTTTTAGAATTCTAATCGTGAAACTCGTTGGCTATATGACCTTGGGCAAGCAACTTAACACCTCTGTGCCTCAGTTTACCTATAAAATGAGTTTTACAAAAATAGTATCAAAGCTCATAAAGTTGTGACAACTAAAGTATTTCTTCCACATAAACCATTTGAAATAAGTGGTTTGGCACAGACAAAATACTCCACTATAGTCATATAAAAATAAATACAAGAGTAACCAATCTCTCTCACAGTGTCAATGTTTTAAGGGTCCTGACTGGCTCTATTTGGGTAATGTGTTCACCTGTGCATCAATCTCTGTGCCCAGAGTGAGGACATAGCCAGGATTCAGGCTGGGAAGTACAAGGCTTCTTCAATGACAATGACATGGGACCCGGGGCGGGGGGGGGGAGCCGGCAGGTATTCCATAAATCAGCTGGTGGGGAGGAGGTATACTCTGGTATGAATTATCTTTATTAAGATTGTTCCAAAACCAGGAGTAGATTTCAGTGTTCACATGGAGAAGACTGTTAAGGGACTAGGAAATGCAGAGGGAGCATTTATGATATTATAGACACTTACTACTTCAAATGGAAAATGTGTGAATTCAATCAAAACAAAAATCATATTAATGGGTTTATAATTTTTATATAAAATGCTAGTCGAGTGAATGAATTATTTAATTTTAAACTGGCACAGTCAAAGTCAAACCACCACAACTATAAAAAAATGGTGATAAAAAAAATAAAATAAATTTTAAAAAAGAAAAAGTGTCCTTATGTCTTTTATCTTTTATGAGAAGCAGGTTTATTCCTTTCTGGTTGGAAAGTTAATCCAGAAAGTATGCAAATTCTTTAATATACGTCTTCTGTTCACGATGTCCTGACCATAATACTTTTAAGGGATATATTGGCAGAAAAATCACAGCACAGTAAAACTGGCAAATCTCCAGTGGAAAAGAAATGGTGCACAAACTGAGCTTAGCAGACCTAACAGTGTTTGTGCCCTTTAAGGATGTGTTCCACTCATCTTCCTTGTTTCTAATGCACTCAAAGGCTCAGCCTGACAAATTCATACTGAGAACAAATTGCATAACGCTCCAAGACTGACACTTCCAAAGTTCATCCATTCTATAGTTGCTTGACATTAGAAAAGGGCAACTTTTAAAAAACGAATAAAATAGATTTTCTCACTCTGCTGCTCATGTCTCAAAAAGAGCTGAACAGGTTTTTTGAAACTTAACTTTTAAAACAATCTATCATTCAACACTCACCATTTCAACATTGATGCCGTTAAGATTAGCAACAGTAAATTTTTCTAAAAATCTAAATATCTAAAGATATTAAATAATATTAAATATATAAGTTCATGAGAATAATGACCATCTCATTCATGAAAGACTTAATTGTTTTTAATAAGTGATCAATTTAATGGATGAGTAAAAAGGATTCTTTATGGAATATAAGCAACAAATAATGGTGAGATGAGCAGGCAGGTCATCCTGAAGTTATTAATTCATGACAGTCTTATTTCTGGCACTGAATCAATTATACTCAAATAATTAATGTTTGGCACTAACAAGAGACAAAAAACAAACATTCAAGTGAATTTATACCAGTCTATATTATTAAAGATATAGACATTAAGTTTACCTCTGACATACTATTCAGGGCTACTTTATATTGAAGTGGTACTAACCTAATTCAAATTGGCTTTGTTAGGAAAAGGAATTTATTTAAGAAGGTAAACATGACTTCTAGGAATCTAGATTGATTCTAACATCAGAACATCTTGATCTAGGGTCTAAAATAATGTCTCAAAGCTCTGTTCTCTCTTCATCTCTCATGTCTCCTTTTGTCAGCTTCCCCCTATTCCACAAGTATATTACCGGCTTTATTCTAAAAAAAAAAAGGGGAGGGGGGAATATTTTGGTCATGTGCCGAGCCCTCATCAATTATTGTATCAGGGGCTTTAGCTGCACTGATTATCCCAGGTCATGAGTCATGTTCCTACTCAGGAGGCAAAAGGAAATTCACTGAAATTAACAGAAATATCAGAGATGTGGGTAGGGTAGTTCCATATTGAAAGTGTTGGTACATTGATCACACAAATGGTCTCAATTGTTTGCACTTCCCTGTTTCTACATCCTTTGCAATGCAATGTGACTTTATACTTGTTGCTATCATGGGCAGAGACTATTTCTCCACCCTTTGAATCTGGGATGGCTTTGTGATTTGCGTTGGCCAACAGAATACCCCTGCTAGCTCTCTCTCTCTCTCTCTCTCTCTCTCTCTCTTAATATATTTTATTGATTTTTTACAGAAAGAAAGGGAGAGGGATAGAGAGTTAGAAACATCGATGAGAGAGAAACATCGTTCAGCTGCCTCCTGCACACTCCCTACTGGATATGTGCCCACAACCAAGGTACATGCCCTTGACCAGAATCAAACCTGGAACCCTTGAGTCCACAGGCCAATGCTCTACCCACTGAGCCAAACTGGTCAGGGCTCTGCTCTCTTTCTTGACCTCTTCAACTACCAGGCACCAGCTAGGCTGATGGAGAACAGGAAAACACATGTAGTGATCTGTCCCAGACAAGACGTTGATCTGTTGCAGGTAAGGCTGACCTAGATCAGCCACAGCCCATAAAAACACTTCAATTAACTGCAGATAAATGAATGAGCCCAGCTGAGATCAAACAATTTAGCTCATCAAAACTAACTTTGGAAGAAATAGATTAAAAAATTTTCAATTGAATTTTAGAGAGGAAGGGGGAAGGAGGAGAGAGAGAGATATATATCAATCACTTGCCTCTCATGGGACAAAGCTACAAATAACTGAGCCACAACCAGCCAAGGCTGGAAGAAGTAGATTTTGAACCCAAAAAAGAATTTAGGTACTATAAAATAATGAACGGGTTTCCATTGTTGATTGGAACTCTTTCTAAAATGAAATATTTGCCTGCCATGATTATATAAATGACAACATCCAATGGAATAATCTATAATAATAAAAGAATTATATGATAATTAGACTGGACATCTGTACGACCTTCTGGACATCATTCCAGATGTCCTTCTGGACAAAGCTGCATGGTGGGTGCTGAGGCAGAGGTGGTTACAGGCAGGTAGGCAGAGTGGTTAGGGGCAATCAGGCAGGCAGGAAGAGGCAGTTAGGCGCTGTCAATCAGGCAGGCAAGTGGTTAGGGGATATCAGGCAGGCAGGCAAGCAGTTAGTAGCCAGTGGCGGTTCCGTATTGTGAGAGGGATATCCAACTGCTAGCTTAGCCACAGCAGTATCGGGCCTAAACTGGCAGTCGAACATCCCCTGAGGAGTCCTGCATTGTGAGAGGGTGCAGGCTGGACTGAGGGATCACCCCCCATGCACGAATTTCATGCACCAGGCCTCTAGTCTATATACTGTATATAAAAGCCTAAGCAACAGTTTGACTGTTTGACTGTTCAACGGGTAGCTATGACGTGCACTGACCACCAGGGGACAGACACTCCATGCACAGGCATGGAAACATGGAACAGACTGATGAATCTCAGAGGCAAGGGGGAAGGGGAGGGGTGGGAAGAGATTAACCAAAGATCTTATATGCATACTAGAGGCCTGGTGCACGAATTCTTGCACTGGTAGGGTCCCTTGGCCTGGCCTGCGGAGATTGGGCTGAAACCAGCAGTCTGGCATCTCCCAAGGGGTTCTGGATTGCAAGAGGGTACAGGCCAGGCCAAGGGACCCCATTGTACACAGCCGGGCCTCTAGTTTTATTATGAAAAACAATATACACTAAAATTATATTACATTGTGTCTTTTATATAGAATAGTCTTATTGCCTAAGAGATGCAATTCCTTAAAATGGTCTGTAAAGTATTAAAGGGTACAATACTATAAGAAAATGAAAGATTTTGTGGCTAAAATAAATGATTAATAAAGCTAAAAATTGATATAAACACTGAGGTATGCTTTTTAAGATAGGCTGCCAATCAATCCCTAGATTTGAATCTTTTTTCTTTGCATTTAAAAGCAAGACAAAGTAAGAAACCCATGAATTAATAATGCAAAGCATGAAAAAAAATGCAAAGAATGCAAAGTTAACTCTGAAGGAGTCACATCACCAACCATCATTATATAATATTAAGCCACTATCAATGGAACGGAAAGTCAAAAAATTAGAAAGATGATTATAATGATAGTGGTGATGATGATTATGGTTGGCTACTAGAGCAACAGAATGAATAACTTGAAGTGTAATGCATGCTTAGGCTGTCTATAGGGACCTTTGCAATGAGTAAGAAGAAGCCAGAGAGTCATTTCATGATGTAATTTTCTCACAATTATATCATGTTACTCAAAGTCTCACTTAATATCTTTTCAAATATAACTCTTGAGATTCCCTCCAGAGAGTATCAATCCTGCTAAAGCTGTCCCTGTGCTTTCTGAACTGCTGCAATAAAGATTAGTCAGGGATTGTAAAGAAGATAACTCTTTTCACAGTAACTAGATCATGTTAAGAACAACTTTATGAGGCTGTATTTCTCTGGTTAATCAAATCATATGCCTATTAGCAATATTTGTATGGAATGAGTCTATAATTTATTGTTGATTAAATGTAGTGTTTTAATTTTAAGACAGGTATCAAGCTCCTCACTAAAAATTAAACACTTGAAAAAATTACTAGTACTAACATTGTGGCATCTTAGTTCTGAATCTTAACATTTCTCCTCTGAAACAAAGTGAAAATGGGGAAACATTCATAAGCTAATTTTCACCCAAACTATGAGACATAAAACCTAAAAACTGCAATATATTTTTAGGTGCTATCAAAACAGCTGAGACCCATATAGCAGTGTAGGGATTTCTGAAAGAAGTTACACAGGGGACCCAGCTCCATATCCTCAGCAATGATGAATCTCAGATGTTTCCATTTAAAAATCATTCCCAAAAGTTGAGCCTCCATGATTACTAAGAAATGCTATGAGCAGGACAGATTTCTCCAAATAAGCAGGAGAACTAATAAAGGGGTAGAGAGAAGGTGGGGGAAATGTACAGAGTAAAGAGCTGAAAGCACCAGCAAAAATCACCTTCCAAAAGTCAGGGAATCATTTTGGATGCATATATGGGGGACAGTGGCTGATGAAGAAATTCTGGGGGTGTAGGGCAGGTAAGGAAAAGCCTAAAGCACCTGCATAAGTTCGGAGGGGCAGCAAAGACATGACTTGATAGAGCATTATGTTTGAAGGAAATAGCAAATTATCAAGTGAAGAAGCCTTTTGCCCAGGCTAGTGATCTACCCCAACACTCTTGCTTAAATCCCTTCCCTCCCAGCCAGGAATCTCTTAGAAAGAGCTGGTCCATAAAATTGCTGCTCGCCCAAATATGGGTAATCAAAAAGGAAACAGAAAATATATTTAAATAAGGATTAAAGACAGAATGCAATAGAATTTCTCTACAAAATAATTTTTCAAGGAAACATTGCCATGGAACAAATAAATATTGTAAACATTCTACTATGAATTAGAAACAATTATAGTAATGAAAACCAGAGAATCAATAGTTTAAAGCAGAATACAAAAACTCAAATAAGACATGGCCAGACAACCCATAAAAGTGAAAGATAACTGACAGAACTCTAAACAAACAAAAAAAAAAGAAAGAAAGAAAGAAAGAAAAAGAACAGCCCTAATCAGTTTGGCTCAGTGGATAGAGCATTGGTCCTTGGACTGAAGGGTCCCAGTTTGATTCTAGTCAAGGGAACATGCCTTGGTTGCAGGCTAGATTCCAGGCCCCAGTCGGTGTACGTGCGGGAGGCAACCAATCGGTGTGTCTCTCTGACATCAATTTTTCTCTCTCTCTGTCTCTCCCTTTTCCTTCCACTCTCTCTAAAAATCAATGGAAAAAAATGTCCTCAGGAGAGGATTAAAAAAGAAAGAATAAACAATATAGATTATGTACCAATTATGTATCATAGAATTAGAATTGTTCACTTGAAACTTATATACTCTTATTAACCAATGCCACCCCAATAAATTTAATAATAATTAAATATAAAAAATGAAGACAATAGAATACAAGAAAACAAAACATTTAGAGAAATGAAAGTTAAAGGTCCAAAAAGGTAGAATAGTCTGCCTTTAAATGCTTTGTTTAAATTGACTACCTAAATCCTCATGTGTATATATGTATTTGAGTCAGTATCTGAACTTTTTTTTTTGTCTGTCTATTCCCAAACCAGTAACATGTTTTCTTACTGATGTAATAAATCTTATATGGCCACTGTTTCCTCATTGCTCTTCTGTTCAGTGTTTTTCTCATTTTTCCTTATTTTGGTTATTTTATTATTACAATTATCCTACAGGAAATGTATCTGTGTGTACTAGTATTTGTATGTATATTTGTGAAAACACTTTTATCTATCCAGGTATACAAACCATTCACCTATGTTTTCTCCTAAGGTGTCTCAAAATATATATATAAATACTTTAACAGCTGATAATTCACTTAAATTTCACTCCTTTTTAGGTTTAGTTGATTTAAAATAATGGGTGAAGCAGCTTTGAACAAAGAAAATTTATCCACTAGACTTTTTTATGGGGATAAATACAATATAAACTTTACAGTACAAAACTAGCAACAGTTGATGAATTGAGGGCTCACAAATACCGAACAAAATGATTTTTGAGGTTTGCGATTCCAGTGCTTCCATTATCAACAGTGCCTGGACCAGAACGGTCATCAGTTTGAAAATAGTCATTGACAAAAAAAAATTATATATATATATTTCTGTAGATTCTTTTAAATTTTTAAAATGAACTGTATGTTAATAAACACTGACTTGATAATCATTCAAAGTGTGTTTGGGATACACACATATATATATATAAAATGATTCAATATATACCAAGTAAAAATCTCAATAAAATTGTGAAATATTATGCTACTTTTGTTTAAGAAACTGGGAAAGCAAAATTTTATTCACATTTTCTTATATTTGCATAAAGCTGAAAGTATATCTAAGAAACTGAAAAAATAGAAAACATTAGATGGCAGGGGAATAGAGGAAATATAAATAAGGGGTAACTTCATAATTATTTTAATATTTGAACAAATAGTTAATTATCTGTTTCAAAATGTATAATGTGTCTTTTAAAGAAACAATGTATTTTACCTTTTTTCTCCCTAGAAAGATTAACTGTGACAAAGAACATTTTTACATATAGCCATTTAGGAGAGAAATCAAATAGGAAATGTATCATATCCTTTCCTGACTGTCATGTTTGTTTTAGACTGCATTGATCCAATGGTGAGCTGGGTAGATTATAAAACTACATAGCCCACCTGAGGTTGTTCAAATCAATGACTGTTGATCATTGGGCTACCATTTGTTGGAAGATAGTTCACGGACCTCCTACATTTCTGCAGCAGAAGCACTGACAGTCATTTGTCCCAGATCATGTTTTCAAGGATGTTTGCATGGTAAACTTATTTAAAAGAGAGAAATAGTGCCCAGGCTGTGTTGCTCAATGGTTAAGCATCTGCCTGTGAACCGGTAGGTCATGATTCAATTCCACGTCAGGACACATACCCCCATTGCAGGATCAATTCCCAGTGGGGGGCATACAGGAGGCAACTGATCAATGATTTTCTCTCAACATTGATGTTTCTATCTTTCCCTCTCCGTTTCTCTCTCTCTCTCTCTCTCTCTCTCTCTCTCTCTCTCTCTCTATATATATATATATATATATATATATATATAAAATAAAATATATATATTTTTAAAATAAATAGTGTCTCAATTTTCAGCAAAAGGCAGGTTTGTTTATGGTATAATATAAAAAAAAATGTCTCTCTGCAAGGCAAATGGACAGGCTGCTTGCAGCCCATTTATAAAAGTTTGGGGTTTTACTTGCATCCCTTGGAAATTTAGGCTCAAGGAAGAAGAAAACGATCATACATTGGGTGCTACTATTGCAGTATGTAGTAAATTATCCTTTGTCTGAACCCAGAATCTCTTGTTTGCTGCCATTACATGTCTGCAGACTAGCTTATCAGCTCGCAAGTAGCATAAAATCTCAGACTCATCATGGTCTTGACAACATTTAGACTCAAAAAAAAAAAGAAAGAGCCCTGGCCAGAGTGGCTCAATTGATTGGGTATCACCCTGAGCACCAGAAAGTTTGCCAGCTTGATTCCTGGTCAGGGCAATAGCCCAGGCTCTGGGCTCAATGCCTAGTGTGGTGGCCTGCAGGAGGTGGCCAATTGATGTCTCTCTATCACACATTGATGTGTCTTTCTCTTTCTCCCTCTTCCTTCCTCTTTCTCTAGAAATCAATAATAAAGAAAATATATTTTAAAAGGAAAGAAATATAACCCATATCAGATAGCTAATTATACTCAGATCTATTTTTTAAAGTAGCTATTAGCCTTTTGACCAACTTGCCATCTTGTCATTAAATAATCTTTGTAGTGAACCAGTTAATTGTTTTAAAAGTAACAGAAAAAAATATAAAACAGCAAACAGAAAGATTCCATTTATATATGAGTGTGTGCATGAACCTGGAAGAATGAAGATTTCAGTAGTGACACTCTCCAGGAGGTGGAATGCCACGTAATCTTAATTCACTTCCTTGTGCCTTTCCATACTTAATAATTTAAGGGGGAAATGCATAATTTTTAAAATGGCAATATTTTAATTATTAAAAATTAAAAATGTTTATTTAATTCAAATTTTTTCAAACTGATTTGTGAGTATAGGCAAAATACACTTATAACAATCATGTCACATGTCCACGTTGTTTTTCTAATGGCTTTTCTACAAATGTAATCCAAAAAGGAGCATGCAGAAATTGATAATTTCTCTTTCACTTCACTATTAAAATAAAAAGATAAAATTCTTAGACAGTTTGATAAGAATTAAGCTGTTGCAATGACCTAATGTTTGAGTCACTCCTTTATTTAAATATATATCCTGACAATATTTTACACTTGCTTCAAATACATTCAATTTATTAATTTAAGCCAAAGCATACTACTTTTTAAAATTAGGATATTCAACACTTTTAAATCCCTTTTACCTCTAGTTGAGATTGCCCAAGCATACCTTTTCTTCCTCTCTTTCTCTTTAATGTTGCCCTTTTAGAAACATACGCTATTTTTTATAATGATACTGTAAAGTTGTCTGAAGGGGGTGATGGTTTAATCTATTATTTCTGACATAAAGGGTCAAGAGGCTGAGACAGATGTTTTTAAATTTGCTGAAGACACATTTGTGAATAAAAACCTAGTCTGAGTTCAGAAAGCTGAAAGCAGCTTCTTTCACTCCATATTAAAATTGATTCACTAATGCACTGTCCTAATGACTGTCATCACAATTTCTATAGATTCATTTTATTAAAGCATATCAGTAAGTAGTCAGTTCTTTTCACAGTAAGGAGAGAGAAAAAATTAAAGAAATAAAGAGCTCTTTATTTCTTTCTTCATATAAAGTATAGTTTCCCAACCTCAGCACTATGGGCAATTTGTTCTACATAATTCTTGTCGGAGGTGGTGGAGGGGATGGGTAGTGCCAGGGAGGTGAGGAAAGAGGTGTTCTGTGCATGATAGGATGTTTAGCAGCATCCTGGCCTTTATTCATAGATGCCAACAACTTCCCCAGTAATAATATTTCCAGACATTGCCAAAATTCCCCTAAAGGCAAAATTAACTACATGATATAATTGTAATCAGAATTTGCCTAATGTAGTAGGTTAGTGTAACTGGCAAGACTGGGGATGGGATATTTTAGTTAACCTAGTGATATGTTTTATTAAAGTCTTATTCTTGTTTACACTTTTTTATATTAGTAACTTCATCTTGGAAATATTAGTTCCTCAACTGCTCTTACACATGTAAAGAAAAGGCAGCTTTTGATAGGTATGTGAGAAGAGGTTGTGATCCAATGAGAATGAAGCAATGGTATTTGGCCATTAATACATTTTACATTCATAGAAAGTCAAAGATAGACAGAAAGCTATAAGGCATCGCCTCTGTGCAAACTCCCTTGGAAAGCCTTTTCAACAAGCCCATCCTGATGCACTCTGGGAAAACAAGGTAACCAGGTATCCCAGTTTGCCTAGAACAGTGGCCTGCTTGCTTGTTGTACCTGCATAATTATTAATAATGATTCCTTTCATTCCCCAGAGTGTCTTAGTTTAGGATACTAAACTGAAAAATGTAATCCCTTGTCAATTTTATTCTGCTGTGTTTGAGCTAGTAATAGTTCTTGGCCTTCTGTTCCTAACTGTCTCAGAAGTACCTACTGAAACACATTGCAGGTACTGTAACTACTGGACAGCAGTTTTGTCTGGTATTTAAAAGCATGTTGTAAGTCTAAGATTGAATTCTAATTCCAGCAATTATGAGCTGTGATACTTTGGGTCTCAGTTTCCTCATATTTTTAAAAATATATTTTATTGATTTTTTACAGAGAGGAAGGGAGAGAAAGAGTTAGAAACATCGATGAGAGAGAAACATTGATCAGCTGCCTCCTGCACACCTCCTATTGGGGATGTGCCCGCAACCAAGGTACATGCCCTTGACCGGAATCGAACCTGGGACCTTTCAGTCCACAGGCCGACGCTCTATCCACTGAGACAAACCAGTCAGGGCTCAGTTTCCTCATTTTTAAAAGAAGGTTTAAAAATAGCAGTTGCTTCCTTGCCCATAAGATAATATACATAAAATACTGTAGTTATATTCTTAAATAATAGCACACATAATAGCATGCATAAAATACTTAGAATCTTCCCTGGCGCAATACTATTACATTCTTGGTTCATTATCCTGACCCTTATCTTTTCTATTATTCACACTGAAAAAAAAAAACAAAAAACCAAGTGTGAGAGACTATACACGTTTTCCTTACTCTCTGAAATTGTGCCATCAACCTACTCATTATGTATGTCAGATGTTTTCCAGTTGCTATTTCAATAAAATTTGCATTACCTTTCACTTGGTCATTTATAAGCTTTTCTTATACACTTTATAATAATTCATCTGTGTTTATATAATTTTTAATATCACATGTAGATCATTATTATTATTGCTATTACATTAGATTATGTTTATTTTTTTTCTGGGAATTATTTTTGACACTTACACGGTCAGGAATTGGTGAACTAAATGTAGATATACTAAAGATAGCTCCCAATGATCCCTGTTTCCTGACATTCACACTTTTGTGTAATCTTTCCCCTTGATGAGTTTTGTGACTTGCTTCTAACCTGTAAAATATGGCAAAAGTAAAGGGATGTCACTTCCATGATTAAGGTGCTAAAGATTATGACTTCCATCTTGTTAGCAGACTCTATATTGCTTTCTCGGCTTGTAGGATTTGATGGAACAAACCGCCATGTTGGAGAGGCCTGTGTAGCAAAGACCTGAGGTCTTCCGTCCAACAACCCATGAAGAACTGAGTACTACCAACAACCACATGAGCTTGGAAGTGGATTCTCTCCCAGACAAGTTTTGAGATGAGTAAAATCAAAGGATTCCTTAAATATAGTCTGTGAGAGGCTCTGTTCAACAGAAATAGTGATATAATAAATATTTGATATTTTAAGCCAAGTTTTTTGATAAAATAACATGCAGCAAATGATAGTTCATTAAAAAAAGAGAGAATGTGGTACATATGCCCATGAGCTCTTCTTACTTAAAAGTACATCTAATTAAAAATAAACCCTAATGATTGCAGAGGTGGAGGGGACAGGTGGAGATGGTAGAGGGCATAGAGGAAATAAAAGGTGATGGGAAAAATTAAATTAAATAAATAAAATGAAAACTTGATCGCACTGGTTGAAAATCACTGATATGTGAGATTTCTCTGTATTGTTTTTTACAACTGCATGTGAATCTACACTTATCTCAAAGTAAAACTTTTTGTAGTAAAAGTGAATTGAATATAAAAAAGAAAAATAAACTTGCTGCCCTTCCTTTATATTTCCTTTATCTCATTGACATCATCATAACCTTGATTTTTCTTATAAATCTCTGTATAAAATGTTTCAAGACATTTTGGTATGAAAGTGAACAGAAAGCAATCCTTTGAGGCACCATAGAGGGACCTGGAAAGTATTATGCTAAGCGAAATAAACCAGTCAGAGAAAGACAAGTATCACATGATCTCACTCATATGTGGAATCTAATGAACAAAATACACTGATACACAAAATTGATCCAGAGACATGGAAGCATGGAATAGACTGAGGAATCTCAGAGGGAAGGCAGGGGAGGGTGAGTGAGTGAAATGAAATCAAGGAAGAACTTATATGCATATGTGCATAACCCATGGACAGAGACAATAGTGCATAGGCCTAGGAGTGGGTAGAGGGGGTCAATGGGGAGAAAAAGGGGACATCTGTAGTACTTTCAACAATAAAGATACATTTTTAAAATGTAAAATAAAACAAAAACAAACAATGCAGTGGGAATAAGGGAGGACTTGTTTAGTTTTGTTTTGAGGTCTAGGCTTAAGTGAATGATCCAAGGAAAGGAGAGAGAGAGAGAGATAACAATGGAGGTGGAACAGGCACATGCAGAAAAGAAGCTCCTGAGAAAGCAAACCGTGATGCCAGGCAGAGGACCACAGAAGGAGGGATTCATCTTTGACTGGAGGGACATACTTTATCCCTCACTTCTTATAGGCAGGAAAGAGAGGTAAATATTCAAGTATGCTGGAAGTGTTACTGGTGATCAATTACCAATATGCTATGATTTGATTTTAATCTACACTAATAATAGGCAAATATGTAAATTGACTGTCCCTTTGTGATGCCCACAGCCAATCAGGAGTGAGTATGCAAAGTAACCTGACAAAGATGGCAGGCCTGTGGGCAGTGCACATGCACACAGATGCTGAGCGGCCAGGGGCATTCCATACTGCCCCAGCGCTCCCGTCCTCTGGGCAGCATGGGAAGGTGGAAAGGCAGCTCAGGCCAGAGCGAAGGTGGTGCCGGCAGCCAGGGGAAGGAAGGCCTATTCTTGCATGAGTCTTCATGCATCAGGCCTCTAGTAAAATATAACTGATGAACTATACAGGCATAATTTAACCTATTTCTGATGAAATAGGAAATATTCTCAATTCTTCTCTTTTACTTGGGAAGAGTACAAATATATCATGCATGAGTGCAAAATTCTATGTTCCCTTTATAACCATTTTTAACATGAGGAAATAAAAGAAATAACGTGCTTTCACCTACCATCAGAAATAATTAGGTACTGCAAATGAATCAGCACTAAATCTGCAGCCAAAGAGCAAACTAAAATTGAACTCGTACCTTTGAAAAACTACTCATGCTCT
The DNA here is from genome assembly GCF_000147115.1 of Myotis lucifugus. NCBI lineage: Eukaryota > Metazoa > Chordata > Mammalia > Chiroptera > Vespertilionidae > Myotis > Myotis lucifugus. The sequence goes on from NW_005871057.1 coordinate 10,154,826, forward strand.
AACTTATCCTCAAACACAGCTATTTATTCATGCTCCTATCAGTTTGTGTTAGCCAGTTCTAAAAAATCAGCTTTATCCTCACCTTTGATCCCTGAGGACACTGAGAAATACCTTTCGGACATGAATGCAAGAGGATTTCATCCTAGTCTAATTCTCTGAGGATGTTGGCTTCATGCCCAGATAACCTCGAAATGCAGGTCAGCTGGTGCAATGGTGATGTTCTCATTTCTACAAGGAGCAAATGATGCCCCTTTGTTGAGTATAGACTTCTAGAGTATGTTAAAATCCATCACAGGAAGGAGACAAATGGAAATAGAAAGGTTCATGGCAAGAGTACATAATACACTGTATGGGCTCCCCAATGGCAGTGTATTTGCCATTATCATCCATAAAGGCATTGTGATTGGGGAACAGTGAAATGAGGTCAATGCAGTGATTGGTTCATAATTTTTTATTGTCAATTTTAAGAATTGTTCTTTATTATGATGATTATTATAATATCTCTTTTTGTGCTAAAATATATTTTATATATTATATTGTACAGAGTTTACATTCATACCATTCTTGACAAAATTAAACTTGTTTGTCCTATAATGAAATGCAAATATCGGGCAAATACTAATCATGGCCAAGATGGATAGTTATTTTATTGCAGAGTGGTAAAGAAAGAGTGCTTTGAAATCATATTGTTTGTGTTCATATTTTAACTCTAAAAATGGCATTGTAGACTCGAGCAGGTTACTTAGTCTATTTCTTCATTCCCTCCAATCTACACTAATAAAAGAGAAGGATGCAAATTGACTGTACCTTCACGACTCCCACCAGCCAATCAGGAGTGAGTATGCAAATTAACCCAACAAAGATGGTGGGTTAATTTGAGTATGCAGGTGTTCCGCACCACCCCAGCCGCTCCGGGCCTCTGAGGACATGGAAAGGCGGAAAGGTGGCTCCGGGCTGGAGCGAAGGCAGAAAGGCAGCTCCAGCCAGAGCGAAGGTGGTGCCAGCAGCCAGGGGAAGGAAGGCCCATTCTTGCATGAATCTTTGTGTATCGGGCCTCTAGTATAAAATAAATTAATGAAAGGAACTTAGGTCATCCATGGTCAATTAATTCATTCATTTATGTACAATGCCTGGCAAGAAGAAAACATGATCAGTCAAGATATATTATCTCCAAACACTTAAACTCCCCTAGTACAATTGTAATTAAGTTCATTCATTAATTAAATGTAACAGCCATAAAAGGTGGGGAATTTTTTTTTTATTGAGCACATTTGTTGAGCAACTACTATGTTCTGAATAATATGCTATAATTTAGAAATACAACATTAAATCAGACAGGACCCTCAAGAGAGTCTGCAACCTACAATTATCTCGTAATTTTCATAGAGAGGTTTATTACTGTTTAAGCAGATATAATTTTAAACTGGTGACTTGTGGTTGGTGCTGAGTAGTGCTCTGAGATAGAAGTTGGGAAAGGCGAAAAGCTAAAGATAGGAGGGCACCAAGAAGATTGCCAGTGACAAAAAGGACTAGAAAGACTATATCCCGAAGAAGGAGACAAATTCAAAGTAACTTATAAATGGGAGTTTGTTAACTTCTATGTGTGCAAACATTAAGCACAGAAATGTATTCTACAAAAAGTAATCATTTTACAATTTCCTTCCAATGTATAGTGAACAATATCATTTTCCTTAGTATTCACATAATGCCTGGACTTCAAGAAGAATTTCTTAGAGGGCAACTGGTGCGGTTGGTAAATTTTTTGTTTAAGATTTTATAGAAATATGATTGTGAACTATGATTTTGTTATGCTCTAGTACAGTGATGGCGAACCTATGACAGGCGTGTCAGAGGTGACATGCGAACTCATTTTTTTGGTTGATTTTTCTTTGTTAAATGGCATTTAAATATATAAAATAAATATCAAAAATATAAGTCTTTGTTTTACTATGGTTGCAAAGATAAAAAAATTTCTATATGTGACACGGCACCAGAGTTAAGTTAGGGTTTTTCAAAATGCTGACAGGCCAGGCTCAAAAGGTTCGCCATTGCTGCTCTAGTACAATCATCAAAAGTTTCAACTATTTCCCTAGCTGGTTTGGCTCAGTGGATACAGTGTCAGCCTGCGGACTGAAGGGTCCCAGGTTTGATTCTGGTCATGGGCACATCCCCAGTGGGGGTGTGCAGGAGGCAGCTGATCAATGATTCTCTCTCATCATTGATGTTTCTATCTCTCCCTTTCTCTCTGAAATCAATAAAAATATATTTTTAAAAAAGTTTCAACTACTTAATGCAAGTATTTTCTATTTATCAAAGGTGAAGTGGGTAATGTGATATGGTTCAGTTTTTACTTGGAATGCAGTATCCTTCATCCACCTCTCGCTCCATGCAGTCCAATTCTAGTTGATACTGAAGTTCCAAATCCAGGATACACATCCTCTTAACTTGTTCATTGATCTTTGTATGGTATCCTATCACTTTCCTGGGCTCAGTTTGATAGATCAGTACACTGATAAATTGAAAATCAGTACAGTACAATTCAGAAAAAAATGGAATATTTTATTTTCTCAATCAATTTCCACAAAAACCACATTAGAAATGAAATTTTATTGAGCAAGTGTGCCATACCTTAAAAAGCAAGATATTTATCTGTCCACAGGTGCCAAGGAAAGTGGAGGCCTTATGACACTTTTGCCCTACACTGAACAAGTCAACATTAAATGAACAAAATATAACTTCTTTCAGTTATTGATGAGTGTATAAGTTTTAAACACGTAATTAAATCATGGATTTTTATTTTCAATTGGATAAAGATAGATCCCAAGGCCTGATTAACAAGTTTAGTATCTACCCATGAAGTTATATTAGGTAGACATCCTAGTGGTACAAACTGAGGAACAAAAGTTAGTGTGAAAGTCAAACTTGGACTTTAGCCAAAATTTTTGATGGTAAAAATGATAGAGACAAAAACCTTAGTCAAAATTTCCCAAAAATATTCTATGCCTACCATGTGAGACTAAGATATGCAGTTGTGGGTCACATTAAGTCATAAGTCTTCCTTAGAGAAGGATCCAGAAGGAGAAAGGAAGGAATAGATATAGTCGCAAGAAGTCCTACTCCATGACTGAAGTGATACAATGATCAACACCATCTGATCCTAAAGTACCTATTTAACCAAAGGCTGGTTCTCTTTCTGATTCTACATGCCTAATGAACTAGAGATTTTTAGCCTGGTGAGAAAGATCCCTGGTTCTGATGAAGGCATTAGCTAACAGGGAGTGAGAATTATACTATCCACAGCCACATGAATGACCACTACCTCAACTGCCTTTGTGTGGAAAAAAAAAAAAGAATTAGCTGGACAAATATCTATGTCTATATTTCACTTAGCACTAAAAGTACATAACTTCTTCTTCTCAAATTTTTTTAATTGTTATTTTGAGAAATTAATTTAAAAATTTATGACTACTAGTATGAAAAAAATGTATAACTGATGTTAATTTGCATGTAATAGTCATTTGGGTTGGCTTTATTTCAAATCTATTATCATTTTAAGCAAAATGCAAGGTCTGGGATATTTTCTAGCCTATAGTATCTATCTTTAAACAAATAAGCTTAGAAACAAATACGTTTCTCATGGAGTGTTAATGTTGGCAGACACTGGTGAAAAAACCAACAAGCATTCGGAAGTGATCCCACTCCTTTCCTGGGAGGATTAAAATAAATTGCTCATCAATCTGTTTTTGCACTCAATAAGACCAGTGTCAATAAGTCCAACTTGAAATCACAACCATGAATTCTTTAATCTTTGGGATCAATTTGTGCAAAGAGGAGAAAAAGTTTTCGGAGACACAGGGGGAATACTTCAGCCCAGCAGAAATACAGCCCTTAAATGCAACCCAATTATCCATCAGCAGAAAGAGATGCAGTCCCAGGTCTGGACTATGATTTCAAATCCAATTTCTAGTTATATCTTGAATATCTTTGCTGTCACAGGAAAATATGTTGGCAAATTCACAACATTGACCCAGTGCTCGAAGATGTTTTTCAAAATCTCCTTCAACAACAACAAAAGGAATATAAAAACTCTTGGAAATTGCATAAGGCTATTCTCCACCTGATATAGTTTTAGATGTTTGTAAATGTTATTGCTCACGGATGAGTTTCAGTATGATTTAATGCTACAATGCACAACTGCCTCTTTTTCATAAAAACATGTTTAAACTTTGATTCCAATACAAAATCTATCTTTTAAAATGCTTATGGGTAGGAAAAATAGTCTCAAACTTAATTTCTTTTCTAACCTCCTATTTGATATTTCTGCCACTAATTTCTCATCATCACCATGCAAATTTGCTCTTCAATACAACTCAGAGAGCTATTTAATTTAAAAACAGATGTGTTACATTACCAAAGCTAGTTTTTGAATGCCTTCTATGTATCAAACACTATGATAGGCACACATAGATAAAAATCAATAGAGTATAAAAGCCTATAAAGTCTTGAGAGTTCTCTATTGCCTACTTCTCTTCAGTTTATGATATGTAATTCCAAACCCAACCAACTTCTGTAGCTTGATTTCTTTGTTTTCTTTTTTCTGTATTTTCCCCATCATCATTTATCACCCCCTACACCCTCTTCCATCTCCACACCCCGAAAACCACAACCACCACACTGATATCCCTTTCTCTTTTTTTGCTCAATCCCTCCAAACCCCAAAGCCTCACATTCCCAATAGCTGTCAGCCTGCTCTCTATCTGAGTCTGTCACTATTTTGCCTGTTAGTACATTTTGTTCATTAGATTCTACATATGAGAGAAACCATATGGTACTTGTCTATCTCTGACTGGCTTATTTCACTTAGCATAATGTTCTCCAGGTCCATCCATGCTGTTGCAAAAGTGTAAAACTTTCTTCTTTTTTATGACTAGTATTCCATTGTGTAAATGTATCATAGCTGTTTTATCCGCTCTTCTACTGATGGACACTTAAGCTGCTTGCAAATCCTGGCTATTGTAAATAATACTGCAATGACAAAGGGGTGTGTATATTCTTTTGAATTAGTGTATCTTGTTTCTTCAGATAAATTCCCAAAAGTAAACTTGATGAGTCTTAAGGCAGTTCCATTGTTGATTTTCTTGATTTCTCTTTATTTCACTTCATGCACTGAATCCTTTATTCACACTGAACTTCTCTCCTTACCTAAATATCTCAAGCCCTTAAGTTCCGTTGTGATTTTTGTCTATTATATACTCTTCTCTGGCAACCTGGAATACCCACTTCTCAACCTGCCAAACACCTACATACTCCAAGACCATGGTCAAAGTTACCTCCTAGTCAATAAAATGTTTTTTAAATCCCCTAGTAACAGCCATTCACTCCCTGTTCTGAATTATATTAAGTGCTTTGTTCTTAACCTCATTTGAATTAGCACTAAAATTATGCCATTAAGTTATATAAGAGCTGAAAATTTTAAAAATCATTCAAATTTTAGTGCTATAAAAGAACAGTGGGAAAAATCTATTACTGTTCATTAAAAATAATATATATATATATATATATATATATATATATATATAACAGAAAGAGATGTGATTTTTCTTTCAGCAAAGTAGACTGAGGGAGAGATAGTAGTTTATTATAATATTGAAAAATTCATGAGTTAAATGTAGAAGTAAGAAATATAAAACTGCTTTGTACATTTAAAATATATAAATATGTATTTTTTTCAAATAGTTATTTTTCCAGGACATTAAAATTCCTCATGCTTAGAGAAACTAATATTAGCATACCAAAAAGGTATATAGACTTCTTTTTTTTCAAATTACACTACAGCATTCAGAAAATGAAGTCACTCTTTTGGGCAGGCTCACAAGAAAGGAATCCATTCAAATAAGTAAGAAGAAAGTCAGAAAGCAGGTAAATTCAAAGACACACATGCTGAAATAAATATCAAGTGAGAGTTCATGCAAATGAACCATTAATATATTTAATTATACAAAAATTTCTCCATGATGTGCAAGAAGAAAAACTAAGACTATTAAAATTAATAAAAGTTGCAATACAGATGGGAGTTGAGTGTGGTATTCAGTTTTATGTGTCCGCTTGCCTCGGCTATAGCCTCCAGTCATCCAATCAAATACTAATCTAGGTGTAGCTGTGAAGGCATTTTGTATAAATTCAGAAACAGTTGATTTTAAGTAAAGGTATTATTTCAGTTAATGTGGGTAGGCTTGACTCAATCAGTTGAAAGACATAAAGAACAGAACTGAGGAATAAACTCTGCCTGTGGGTTGAAGCTTCGGTTCCAACCTACTCCTCTTAAAAGCCTGCCTTAGGGATTTCAGACTTGCACTGTTACCTCCCCAAATCAACTCCTTCTTGTAATTCTCTTAATATCAATCTCCCATTTATTATACTTCTCTGGTTGAACCCTGACTGATACGGAGTTTAATGTCTTCGTATGCAATATTTACCATCCTTTTCAGTCAGTTCATAGTCATTGAGCAAGCAGTTATTTTAAAGTTATAGACAAGTAATTGAATCAGCTAGTCTCTGCTCACCATTTGACAAATTAGTCTGTTCAGTCAAAATGGTTTTGCCTCCCACTGGCCAGTGTGGCTCATTTGGTTGAAGTATTATCCCATACATCAAAAAGGGGAAGGTTCTTTCCCAGTCAGGGGACATACCCAGGTTGTGGGCTCAATTCTAGGTTAAGGCATATGTGGGAGGCCACCTATCAATGTTTCTCACATTGATGTTCCTCTCTTTCTCTCTCTCTTTCTCCCTTCCTCTCTCTAGAAATCAATAAAATAGGGTATGGCTTTGCCTTCTGGATGAGCCATTCACCATGACCAAAGTTAAACTTTGAATCTTGTCTCTAAAGATGTTTCTCTTCTAGTATCCTAATTTCAATCTGGCAGAGCTAGGCTCATCCCAGAAATCTGAAAGTCATCTTTAACACCTTTCTCTTTCTCTTCTTCCATATTAAATTCATTATTATTTATCATAGCCATATCAGAAACCTATACTGAGTTTCTGATAGGTATGAGTACAATCAACCGGAAGGTATAAAACTAGGGTGTAGAGCACTTTTGTTAGAATGAATGTCAACAGTCCATTTCCAAATACAGCACATTAGCCCACTTCTCTTCAGCATTGCACTATCTTTGCCAAAAGATAGTGGTCTTCTAACTGTGTTTCCTCCTTCCATCTCTCTCTCTCTTTCTCTCTCTCTTGTCTCCTTTACAGAGATGTTACTAGTCACTAAATAAATGGTTTCTATGAAAGTAATTTGAAATAAATTATTGTTACATAACTGTAATATATTAATATAGGGTAATATTAGCAAATGCTTTTGCTTCACTCCTGGAGTTTTCTTCTATAAGAATATAACTTCATTAGTATAAAAATTCTGACCTTACTTCCATTAATTTTTTTATTTTTTATTGATTTTTGAGGAGAGAGGGAGAGAAACACTGATTTGTTGTTCCTTTTTATTCAGGAAGGAGGAGTTACCTAGTTTATAGCTTTGCTTGGGATGAGGAACTGAACATACTTCATTATGGTTCTTTCTCTAGGAAATCATCTTCCTTCATAGAATATATACTTTCAATTGTTCTTAGTCAAGTGCTGTCCTCCATGGTGGGGTTCCCACAATAGTCAATTGATGGTGTAATTGACACTGTCAATGAGTAGGTATCAGCATCAGTAAGCCTACTAGACCAGATTTCTAATATTTTCCTCATTAGTAATAAAGGTGATTATTTTTGTCTGTCCTATTTCTTATCTTTTAATTTCCTGAGAACTCAAGTAAGCAAGATGCTTCCTATTATTGGGATACTATCAATACTGACAGATGAAATAGGAATTTATCTGTAAATGAACTTTAAAAGCAAGGTGCTATTATTTAAAGTAATATGTCCTCTGCATATGTTTTCATCTATTTGAAGAATAATTTTCTTTTGTTCAAACTAAAAAGTGAATTATATTTATTTTAAAGAGAACCTTCTTGTAAACAATTTTAAATATTTATTTATAAACTCATAATCTGGAAAAAAAAAAAGAAAGCAAGCTTTGTCTATCCAAAGATCACAAAGATGTTCTTCTATATTTTCTTGAGAAAGCTTTATTCATTTGCCTTTAACATTTAGACCTGAAATCCATTGAGAATCTATTTTTTGTGCTTTTAAGATAGGAATTTTCTTTCTTATTCACAGTATATTCTCAGCACCCAGCAATAGGTATTGAATAATTAGTTCTTGAATGACTGACAGAATTAATGAATGAATGCAAATGTAGGTTTGGGATAGTTCTAAAAAAGTATGATGAATAGGATAATATGTGTGTGCTAAAGGTCCCGTGCATGAAATTCATGCACAGGTGGGGTCACTAGGCCTGGCCAGGGATCAGGTCCGATTGGGGCCTTTCTTCCCCTGTCTGCCAACTGCCAGCTGGGACCTTTCTTCTTTTTTCACTGCCCCCTAGTGGTCAGTGCACATCATAGTGAGTGGTTGAACTCCCAGTCAATCGAACTCCCAAGGGGACAATTTACATATTAGTCTTTTATTATATAGGATAACAGATATTGTAGGATGGCTGTACAAATTTCCATTTTTAACCTCAGTATCCTTCTGTAATATAAATGTTAAATCTTGACATCCTAGCTTCCATTGTACCCAAAAGTAGCTATGTGGCACTCTCCATCCAATAAGATATAACCAGAAGTCAACTAGTGGCATCCCTTTCCTTGTCTCTTGCCAGTGGCCTGTAAAAGGAACATAGTATGATGCTGGAAGGTATAGTAGGCATATTGTGACCCTGGGGTTAAAAGAATGAGCATAAAATAAAAGCAAAAAATTATAATATTTAAGAAAAATATCTAAGCAAAAATATAACAAGAGTCCAGATCCCCAATAGTATTTTCTAACATCTATACCAGTCATATCCTTGAACTTTCTGTTGTTTTAAAAATAACCTCACCTTAACCGGTTTGGCTCAGTGGATAGAGCGTCGGCCTGCGGACTTAAAGGTCCCAGGTTCGATTCCAGTCAAGGGCATGTACCTTGGTTGCGCGCACATCCCCAGTGGGGAGTGTGCAGGAGGCAGCTAATCGGTGTTTCTCTCTCATTGATGTTCCTAACTCTCTATCCCTCTCCCTTCCTCTCTGTAAAAAATCAATAAAATATATTTTTAAAAAAATAATAACCTCGCCGAAACCGGTTTGGCTCAGTGGATAGAGCGTCGGCCTGCGGACTGAAAGGTCCCAGGTTCGATTCCGGTCAAGGGCATGTACCTGGGTTGCGGACACATCCCCAGTGGGAGATGTGCAGGAGGCAGCTGATCGATGTCTCTTTCTCATCGATGTTTCTAACTCTCTATCCCTCTCCCTTCCTCTCTGTAAGAAATCAATAAAATATATTAAAAAAAAATAATAATAACCTCAATTTGTGTTGGTTGGTGACATATATATATATTCCTTTAATTCTCTCTTATTTGCAACTAAATGGCTTCCTAATTGGAGAATCTAAGAGATCAATCTGTTATCTGAACTGACCCCTGATTCAGAGGGAGAAAGCTGTATCCTCCTCAGCCCTTGTCAGTCTTGTAAGAAAGACCACAAATGAGTGACAAACAGTAGTGACGAAGCAAAGCAAGCAAATTTATTAAAAATACATTTGGCTTATAGCACAAGTGGGCACCCAAGTAATCTGAGCGCCCTACCTGGTGGAGGTTTAGGGTTTTATACTTTTCTGTCTACAGTTTTCAAGGTTTGTCTGTCAGATATTTTGGGTAACAGACTAGATTTCAAGGTCCCTCTTATACTTTGTTGTGATTTTACCAGAATTAAGAGAACATCTGGTGATTTTATCTTGACAAGTCCCAAGACTGCAAACTTCTTTGTTCAGATTAACTCCCCCTTTTTTCACTTCCCCTTCCCCCTCCTGCCTTAGCAGTTTCAGGGTGACTTAAGCTATGTATTCTCTGGTTAGGAAGGAGTGATATCAACCATTTGCTCTTAAGTGTCCTTGGTTGGTAAATATAAGGTCTTGCAATTCACAGGCTGGTTGCAAGCTGCTCACACTGTTTGGCCTTGTTTAATTTTCTTGTCACGGTTTCTCTTCCCCAGGAATTTCCCTAGCTTCTTACTATCCTGCCACAGATCTACATTTCTGGTTAGAAAGTCCATGTGTTTTGAAGGGTCACTTTCTCATCTATCATAAATGAAGACCTAAGGGATGTCCTGCCTCTAAGCTTGTGTTGTGCTCACATATGTCAGAAAGCTCTAGCCTGAACTCTGAATCCTGGCTCTGCCATCTACTAGCTGTTTCTCTCTTGAGAAATTTACTTTCATATTATCCACTGGTCTTTAATTTTTTCTCCATTAAAAAATAAAACAAAACAGGAAAAACATTTAGTTTTGAGACTTAATTTGGAGAAAGCTTATGATCATGTATGAAAGCCATCTGACACAAGGTAAGTGTTCAATATATATTAGGTATTTTCCTTCACTTTTTTTTAAAAAAAATAGGGCACTTCATGAGTCAACTCTTCTGGATTTACATCTTGAGTTAGAAAGGAATTACCAGGAGGCATTCATGATTCAGAATTGGCTTCCTTTGATAGGCCCTACTTTCCTAGTTTGGAATAATTGTAAACGAGGCCATGATCAGGAACTTTTCTTCATTCTTGAAGATTATGATTCTTAGACCTTATGGCCACAGTTGTTCTTAGTAATATGATAAACCTTGATTATCTTTTAGCTGAGCAAGGAGGTGTCTGAGCTGTGGCTAGTACATTCTGCTGCAGTTGGATGAACACTTCTGGAGAAGCTGAAACTCCAGGTTACTGAGCTTAAAAAGGTGAGTCCTTCACTGGGGTCTTTGATTTTTATGATTTTATTGGTTTGGGTCTTAAGGACTATGGCTCTGAAGTACATTCTAAACACTGGGAATTATACTGCTTATAGTTCTCATAATAAACTCCCTGGTGCATTGTATCCTTTCAAAAGCTTTAAATGCATGTTCACAGCCACTGACCACCAGGGAAATGATCTCAAGACCAGAACATCAGGCCCTGGCTGGGTAGCTCAGGTGGTTGGAGAGTCATCCCAATATGCCAAGATTGCCGGTTTGATCACCAGTCAGGGAACACACAGGAATCACCTACGTGTATGAATAAGTGGAACAACAAATCAATCTCTCTCGCTAAAACAATAAACCAATAAATACATTTTAAAAATCTATTTCTTCCTACTTATTTGAACAAAGACTGAAACATCAAACAAGAACAAAGAGAATGACCTACTAAAGATTGTGAACCTGAAACCATTTTTTAATGGAAAACTAGAATCTAAAGCAAGGTATAGGGTTGTCTTTTCAAAGAAGGGAGATAGGCCCTGGCTGGCGTGGCTCAGTTGGTTGGAGCATCATCTCATGCACCAAAGGGTCTCCAATGTGATTCTCAGTCAGGGCACATACCCAGGTTTTGGGTTGGATCCCAGGTTTCTCTCTCACATTGCTGTTTCTCTCTCTCTTCCTTCCACTTCCACTCTAAAATAAATTTTAAAAACAAAATAAGGGAGATCCATTTTTAATTATAGTACATTTATAGTACATACTTGTGAAAAACATCCAGTAAGTAAAAAACAAGCAAATAAAAACTAGACAATTTTTAAAATAAATATATGTAATAGAAATGCCTATTGTCCAAATAGCAGCTTTCTTGGAAGCCATATTTGGTACACACATTACATATGTGAAGTTCAGTTAAAACATCTTTGACCTTGTAGAAAAAGGTTGAGGATGTTATCTGATATTTACAATATTAAATATTCTTTGTAATCACCAATTTGAATTATTATTTTGTGACAACAACATAATTAACTATCACAAAGTGATAGTTTATGAAGCTTCCAAAGCCATGTAAATTATTAGCAACAGTTGCATGAGTACCAGGAAAAACACTCTAATTATTTCATGGCAAGACAATTTATTTGCCCAAATATCTGGCATCTTATGATAATTATCTTTAGAAATATTTTATACTGTTTCTCAAGAAGGTAATGGGCATAATTCTGAGATTTATAATCTCATATGTGTAATCTGTGTTTGTGCTGATGCATTAATAAAAGTAAATTTATCTTTTATCAAAATAAAAAATGAATCATACCTTAAATTGAATTATACTAATAAAACATTGCATTGGCTCAAATTTTATTTCTTTATTGAGGCAAAACAGACAAGTTAAGGAACAAAAAAAAATAAGAGGGATTTTCAAAAAAAGATTGAAATGCATTTGAAATTAATAAAACACTGATTTTAGATGGCATACAAAGCATTAAGAAGATTAAGGGGAAAGCAAAGAAATCAGTAAACCTTTAACCGACCTTTTAAAAATTTTATTAGGCTTAGAAATGTTTCTGAGGCGAAAAAAATAATAGATCTTTCTGCATTTTGTTGTTGTTCAGGAATAAATCAAGAAATTATATCCCAATCAATTGAAGATGTGCATTTCAGAAAAATCATTGGCCTATAAAGGAGAAAACACTGGCAAAGCTTATTACTACACAAGGAGAGAAAGTCATGCCAAATTTCAGTAGTTCTTAGAAAATGTTATAGCAATTGCATTCAAGGGAATTTAAAAGCTGTTAAAAAGTATCATAATTAGTTTCCTACAGAAAATTCTGTCATAATCTTTGGAAACCAAAAATAAAATATTACCCAAACCTCTGAACAGCTTATGAAATGGTACAATAAATTTATTTAATTCTCTTTGCACAAAAGCAACTTGAACTATCCAGAGGAAGAACAAGGGAATGATAATAATAATAATACCTTAATTTTAGCACTCAGTTAAGGCACATTCACATTTGTTATGTCATTTGAGTAATTCAATAACTGAAAAATAAATAGGAGATGAACATGCCTCACTTCACAAATGAAAAGATATACAATATACCCAGGAAATTATGACTTTGGACTAGAATTCATCTCTCCTCACTATTCATATAGTCACCCATGCTGCATTAAATTATGGAAATAAATTACAATAGGGTTGAATACGTTTTTAAAATCTGTCTGTGGTGTATTTCAGGTAAGCGGGAAAATCCAGGGACAATGGATGAAGTTAAAGGAAATAATCCATGGCTTGAAGCTATTAGTGATTGCTGTAACCTGTGTTGGCATCACTGTGTACTTATGGATTTTATGGTTGTCTCAACAAATGGTAATTGATTTGTAAGTAAAATTTGGGAACATATATGTACATATATTCTCAATGGAAGGTTCCTTCAACTTAGCTAAATGTCAACTACCTACTAGTATAGATCTGTCTGTCTATCTAGTTATCTATCCATCAAGTCCTAGGATTGTCTTCAGGGAATAGTAAAACTACTGCTTGGTGATCAAGAAGATGACTACTTACTGCATTAATTAATGAGATACCTCCTCATTTCAGCTTTAAAATGTTAAATATTTCTAACCCAGAAAGAAAAAGGAAAAAATTAGTTCTAATATTTTAGATAGAGTATATAGGAGGGGCAAGGTATGCAGCTAAAATAAATATCCTGGCTATCTGGAATCCTCCTCTACTTATGGGAATAGCTAATAGGAAGAAGGCTAAACACAACAAAAATTAAAATTTTATGCTTACATACATTTTATGTTATCATTTTCAACCATGAGTAACTGTTTAATATGTGTGAGTTAATCTTTCTGTTTTTACAGATAAGGGCATATAATTTCTGAAATAGGGCAGAAACATTGAAACTGTGAGATGAACAAATGTATAAACTAATTAAGTAAAAATTCGTGCTCTGAAGTTTAGAGTCTCAAAATTTATTGTCCAAATGAAAAAGTCACCTTCTAAATATACAATTAAAATAATAAAACTTTCATTGTTAAAAGAGTGGGAAAGTCTTTTTAAAACTTTAGTTTGGAGGTTGAATGTGTGATTTACTAGGAATAGCTATGTGTCTGTGTGAAAAAAAAATGTTTTAATATTCATTGATTTCAAGTTGAGTTCCAGACTGATAAAACAAAAATGCTGTTAAGAATTAAACTGTTGCCTGCCCTGTGTGGCTCAGTAGTTGAGCATCCACCTATGAACCAGGAGGTCACAATTCGATTCTGGTCCAAGCAAATGCCAGAGCTGTGTGCTTGATCCCCAGTGGGGGGCAGGCAGGGGGCAGCCAATCAATGATTCTCTCTCATCTTTAATGTTTCTACCTTTCTCTCCCTCTCCCTTCCTCTCTGAAATATATATATTAAATTGACATTTCCTGTCAAAATGGTGGCATAGGTAGACTCTGAGATTACCCCCTCCCATGATCACATCAAAATTACAACTGAATTATTGAACAACCATCACTGAGAACCACCAGACTCTCTGAACAGAATTGCTATAATGAAGAATCAAGAAGTCACGGTGAGACTGATAGGAGGGGCAGAGATGCAGACCAGGTAGGTCCCACACCCGCATGTGATGATTAAAAAATGAGAAGGATATCTTGGCCTCAGAGGTGGCCCCTGAGGAGTGAGGGGTTACAGCTCCACATCAAGTTCCCCAGTCCAGGCACTAGTAGTCCCTATAACATCTGGCTGTGAAAATCAGCAGGGATGGTGTTCCAAAGAGACAAAGGGCTGAGGGAGACAAGACACATTGCTCTTAAAGAGCCAGCACAATAGGCTCCAGTGCAGTTCAAATATGCCAGGCACATATAAGAAGGGATAAGATTGACTAATTTCAGAGTGAGGACTCGAGAAGCAGGGATCAAAACAATTCTTTCTGGGGACAGAAGTGGTGGCAGATGACACTGTTCCTTTATTGACTCTCCTCCCACCCTGTAGAAACAGTGCTGGTGGCACCAAATCTGGGTGCTCCATTTACCTAGCTAACATTGCTCATTCTATCAAGCTGATTCCCTCAGACCTGGCTCCACACAATTCACTTGCACCAATAATGAACTAGCAGAAAGGGAAATTAATAACAAAAACACACCAACATTTACAATCCTATATAATAAAAGGTTAATAGGTTAATATGCAAATAGATCAAAAGGCGGAACAACCGAACAACCGAACAACCGAACAACTGGTCACTATGAGGTGAGCTGATCACCAGGGAGCACGCACGGAACATGGTGGGCATCGGTCACCGCAGGATGGGGGTGCCAGACCAAGGCGGAGCACCAGTTGCTGTCATTGGGGTGAGACTCTGGTGGTTACTGAAAATTCTTTGCTCCCATGCACTGCGGTCCTGCTAGGCGCCAGTCCCGATCACCCCTGAGGGCTTCTCCACCTCCCCCTGCTCCTGAGGGGTGATTGAGGCAGCAGCCGCTGCTTGCACCTGCTGCTGGCGTCGGCCCCAATTACCAATTGCTCCATGCCATCAGCGCATGGGAGCAGCAGCAGTGGGTGTGGGGCTGCTGGCAGGTAGGGGACCGGGGGCCCCCTGTGCTCACCGCAGCCTCGCAGCCCACAGTTCTTCTCAAGGTGCACAAATTCGTGCACTGGGCCCCTAGTTACATTATAAAGAATAATATACTGAGGAATAAATTTAACCAAGGAGGAAAAGATATATACTGGGGAACTGTAAGACACTGAAAGAAATTAAAGATTCAAATAAATAAAAATATATAGTGTGCTCAAGGATTGGAAGGATTAGCATCATTAAAATGACTATGCTACCCAAAACAATCTACAGTGTCAAACCCTAAAAAATACCATTGGTATTTTTCACAAAACTAGAATAAATAATGCTAAAATTTATATGGAATCACAAAAAGACCCAACATAACTAAAGAAATATTGATTTAAAAACACACACACAGCCCTAGCTAATTTGACTCAGTGGATAGAGTGTCGGCCTTTAGACCAAATGGTCCTGGGTTGGATTCTGGTCAAGGGCACATTCCCCGAGGTTGTGGGCTCAATCCCCAGCAGGGGGCATGCCAGAGGCAGCCAATCAGTGATTGTCTCTCATCATTGATGTTGCTATCTCTCTCTCCCTCTCTAAAATAAATAAAATAAATAAAAAACATAAAGTTAGAGGTATCATGCTATCTGATATCAAAGTATACTATGAGGCTATAGTAATGAAAGCATCATGGTACTGGCCACATAGATGAATGGAACAGAATAGAGAGCCCAGCAATAAACCCACATCTATATGGTCAATTAATCTATAACAGAGGTGATTAGACTATACAATGTGATAAAGACAGTCTCTTCAATAAATGTTTCTGGGAAAACCAGGTGGATACATGCCAAAAGATAAAATTGTATCACTTTTTTACACATATGCCAAGTAAACTAAAAATCGATTAAAGACTAAATGTAAGGCCTGAAACCATAAAACTCCTAGAAGAAAAATATAGGCAGTAAATTCTCTGACATTGCTCTTATAATATTTTTTTTGATATGTTAGTTTAGGCAAGAGAAACAAAAAAAATAAATAAATGGGACTACATTAAAACTAAAAAGTTTTTGTACAGTGAAGAAAACCATCAATAAAATAAAAAGATAACCTACTCTATGGGAGAAGATATTTACAAGTGATACATCTGGTAAGGAGTTCATAATCAAAATATATAAAATAATCAAAAACAAGCAAACGAACAATCTCATTTAAAAAAAGGCAGAGTACCTGAGAAGATGTTTCCTCAAAGAGGATATACATATGGCCAACAGACATATGAAAGGATGCTTAATATCACTAATCATCAGGGAAATGCAAACTAAAATCACAGTAAATTATCAGCTCACACCTATCAGAATAACTATCATCAATAAATCAAGAAACAACAAGTGTTAGTGAGGATATGGAGAAACGGAAACCCTCCTACACTGTTGGTGGGATTGTAAACTGGTACTGCTGATACGGAGGTTACTAAAAAATAATATTAGAACTACCATGTAACCTAACAATTTCACTTCTGGATATTTATCTGAAGAAATCCAAAACACTAATTCAATATATATGCACCCTTACATTCACTGCAGCATTATTTATGATAGCCAATATATGGAAGCAACCTAAATATCCATTGATAAGTGAATGGATAAAGAAGTGGTACATGTATGCAATGAGGTTTTACTCAGTCAAATGAAAAAATAAATAAAATCTTGCCATTTGCAACAACATGAATGGATGTACACGGTATTATGCTAAGTAAAATAAGTCAGACAATGAAAGACAAATATCAAATAATTTCACTTATATGTGAAATATAAAAGACAAATAGAAATGAACTCATACAGAGAACAAATTGATGGTTGCCTGATAAGAGGGGAGTAGTCAGAGTTGGGTGAAAAGGTCAAAAGGATTAAGAACTACAAATTGCCAGTTATAAAAAGAGTCACTGTGATATTAAGTACAGCATAAGGAATATAGTCAATAATATTGTTGGGGGTGGTGGGGGCTTGCCCATGGTGGGAATGGCTGGTGGGGGGGGGGGCGAAGGTATAGAAGGTATAAGTGGGGAAAAAGGAGACATATGTAAAAAAGTAATTAATTAATTAATTATAAATAAATAAATAAATAAGTAATACCATTGTAGTAACAATGTATGGTGTTAGGTTGGTACTGGACTTAAGGTGATCACTTTGTACAACCTATAAATGTCTAATCACTATGTTCTATACATACCTGAAACTAATATACTACTGTATATCCACTGTAAAAGAAAAAAAAGGAACTAGACTGAATGTTAACAGCACAAATCTGATTTTTATTTGTGTGTTATTTGTCGTTGTTGTTTTGGTGTTTTCTCAAAAGAAACATTAACACTTCGAGCCCCTGACTAGAAATTGGTAGCATGCCAAAATTAGGATAAAATGTCTATCCCAAAGGCCTGTTCTATGAATTAGAATAAATGCAACCTCATCAATTCAGAAAAAACTTAGTC
The DNA here is from genome assembly GCF_000147115.1 of Myotis lucifugus. Lineage (NCBI taxonomy): Eukaryota > Metazoa > Chordata > Mammalia > Chiroptera > Vespertilionidae > Myotis > Myotis lucifugus. Next base: position 10,172,734 of record NW_005871057.1, read on the forward strand.
AATTCAGGTATTTTCTATATCTTTTTTTTTTAAATCCTCAGGTTCCTAGTTCCCAATTTGTAGAAGTCTTATAGTTAACTTACATAATAGTTAGGATGGTGAGTGAGAGGAGATTAGTTCTGGTCCTATATCTTTATCTACATGATTCTTGTTTTTCCATCTAGCTAACTACTATGAACCTGCCAATGTCCTTCATCTCTAATCTAGGTGTCCAGACAATCTCCTATTATCTGCTTAGCCTGTCCAACATCATGGATCTAAGTCACATGTCTTCAGAAACAGTTATAACAATTATTATAGATGGCATCACTTACCTGTAAAAAAGTGTGCTCTCATACTGAATCAACAAAAATTATGATGCTATGAATTTTAATCAAAGAAAGACTAAACTACAAGAATTTGTGAATCCCTTGTAAAATAATTTACAAATGTAATTCTTTTGGAATTATCAAGAAACTGTTTTCAGGCTGAAATATATATGTGAAATTGTAAATTTAGAATAATAAGAGGTATAATGATTCAGATAACAATAATAATAATTAAATCAGTGTTTTATTGATTTAAAAATTGATACATATCAATGAAAATAATTTTAATCAAAAATAAAAACAGGAATAGTTAAGAATCTAGAATGTGACAAAGTAAAATAAATGAGGAAAGAAAAATTATTTACTAATATGTTAGAATAATTGATTGGTTGTTTAGAAAATAATCTCATTTTATTTAAACCATATATCAGGTACAAAGTAAATTACAAAAAAAATAATTACTTAAAAATAAATTGTCAAAATAAGAATCAAAGATATGAATGAAGAACTTTAAATCTAAAAACACAAGGTACCATAAAACATATTAATGGGTTTAATTTATGCATATGAGATTAAGGATTACATTAAATTTATTGGGGAGGGTTGAGTGAGAGGATGAGACTCAATGATGTGGAAGTGCAAGGACTTCCAGGTTAGTAGCAGATGTTAATGGGAAAGATACACCAATCTGGCTCAAAGATAAGGATCATGCATGAGTAGTAATTTAGTGAGGTAACTTGCTTCCTGACTGAGCTCCCAAAAACTCTGTTAGTCTGTAGTTAATGAGCCCTGAGTTAGATTAGTTAGAGACCTACAGGCTGAACATGTAGACAATTATATGCCTTTTTCAAGAATGGGTAAATGAAAGGTTATGGTCAAATCACTGAAGTTTTGAAACCAGGCTGCTGTAACTTGATAGCATTTCTTTCTCCTTCTGTGAGATTTTGCATGCTGACAAACAATGATGAAAACATTTAAATACAACCAGAGACCTGGGAACCAATTAAGGTATTTTTTTTTCTAATGCCCATTTATTCTCTACTCAAAGCAATTCTACATTATATTTATATATCACCACATTGTGTTTTGGTTTGTTTATCTGTGATTTAATTTATTTTATTTTAAACCATATTGCTTTCAGGTCTTTATTTGTGTTAACTATCTCTACTTTTGGGGGAAAACTTTAAACTTTTGAAAAATTTGATCTGTATAAACATTATTGTGAAGAGATGTACACAAAGGATTTTGTTAAAATGAACCATTGGCCGTGATATTGTGTCAATTTCTGCAATGCTTTGAAGAGTGTGTTTGGTGAATATATTTAGACAGGTTGGAGATATAGATTTTTAATCCATTGCATATTTAAACTAGAGAGGATTATATCACCAAAGGAAAGGACATGAGACAGAGCCTTGAAGGAGAAGAACAAGATTTATGTGGTATTTATCCAAATGTGATCCATGAATCATCCTTGTGAAAATCATTTTGGTGCTTATAAAAATGCTGCTTCTGGGGTGAGAGTTAAGCTACTAAATCAGAATGTTAGGCAAGTCCAGGATAGTACATTTTTTAAAGCTCTTCAGTTGATTAATTCATATATTAAAATGTGAGAATCATTCAGTTCCAGGATTGGTGAAGGAGGAAGAGCCTGCAATAAGACACTTTAAAAAAGTGGCTAGAGCATTGATAAAAACAAAACAAAACAAAAAACTGAAAGTAATTGAGAAAAGAATGATTTTATTTGTTGAGTTAAGAAATCAGATACTAAAAATAAAGAAAAAATAGAACACTAATCTGGTATTAATATACTGGAATTTATAAAAAGTCAAACACTATTGAAAGAATAGGAATTTGGGTTGAGAGAGTTCAGTATCTATTCAAAGATAGAATTTCATCTTCCTAAAAATTAGTGGTACGTATATACAATGGAATAATACTAGGCCATAAAAAAAGAATGAAATCTTACAATTTGTTACAGCATGGATGGACCTAGAGGGTATTATGCTAAGTGAAATGTCAGACATAGAAATACAAAAACCACACTATTTCACTTATATGTGGAATTTAAAGAACAAAATAAATGAACAAACAAAATAAAAACACTCAGATACAGAGAACAGTCTGATGGTTGACAGAGGGAGTGGGTTTGTGGGACTGGGTGAAAAAGGTGAAGGGATTAAGAAGTATAAATTAGTAGATACAAAATTGTCATAGGAATGTAAAGTACAGCACAGAGAATATAGCCCATAATATTGTAATACCTATGTATGGTGCCAGGTGGGTACTGGAAACATTGGGTGGATCACTTTGTAAAGTATATGATTATCTAACCACTATGCAGTACACCTGAAACTAATACAAAGTAATACTGAATGTAAAAAGATAAAACTTGTCAGCCTGGGGGAAAACAAAGAATTTCCAACTTCCAGTCATGTTCTAATATAGAAAATTATGAATATATACTGTAGGAATACACGGGGAAAAACTTAGTTAATAGTGGCCATCCTTTCTTGAGTAATCATAGCACAGTCTCGTGGTTATGAAGCAATTGACCACAAAGAAGAAACTAAATAATTTCAATGGTGAACAGGAACCGTCTCCTATAGGTTCACAAAGGCAAATGTGGTACTCTTAGCTTGAAATAACGATGGTGGAAATATCAAATACCACTACCACAGCTGAAATAACAAACATCAGTCCCAGAAGATAAAGAGAAATGAAAAGAAATTCAGAGAACAATCCTTAAAGCTCTTAACAAGCCAGAGAGATTTTTTTAGGAGAGAAAACAAATATTAAAGAATTAAATACATAAAATTTAACCAAAAGTTAAAGGAAAATATAATAATCACCTGGAAGTATGTGGAAAAGTTAAACATCATTTAAAGAAAGGAGTAGCATGGTTCAAGGTATAAAGCAAGGACTAAAGTAATCCATTATAATGTAATTCAGAAAAATTATTAATAATAAAATATTTTTGCAAAATTTTTAAAAATTATAAAAAGTATATAGTTGCAATAATTTCTAGGTGTATTGAAATTGACAAGGTTTTTTTTTACATTTTTAAAAATATTTTACTCTAAGAAAGAAACTAGAAGAACCAACAACATTTGGGTAGAAAAAATTTGTTACATTATGTTGGTATTGTGATCATAATTATTGTTACTAATTGATAAAATATAAATATTTTCTATAAGACGAGAGATGTACTCATGATATGGTAATAAATAGAAAAACTGAAGGATGTGGATATTCTATATTCTGTTTAAATGTAAAACTCAATTATTTTTAATGTATAAACTATTAAGTTCAAAAGCTGGAAGATATTCATAAATTACAGAGGAAAAAGTAGATTTCCACAACTATAATTAGGAAAGAAAGACTAATTACTGGAATACTTTCACACTAAAAGTATCTAGTTGCTTAATTGAATTATCCCCACAGCTTCTCAGTTCTTAGAAGGAGAATATAATTTAAACATACAGAAAAATCCATTTCAGGTTTAGTAAGGCCTATTTTGTATTCATGCTCATACTTGAATTGCTATGACTATGTCAAAGGAATAGATATACTTAGGGCTGAATAAAATTTCTTTATAATGTTGTCCATAGACTGAGCTATTTCTTAGAACAATTGGGAACCATTATGCAGCAATACACAGAGGTTTATAGGCCTTTTGTTGAAACTTTAAAAATGTAATGCTACATAGGGGAGTATGATATGCCAATTTTTTTCTGATAAAAGTTCTTTTCATTTCAATATTGTATAAGTATTATGCATAACTTGGCTAGTTCACACTCATGGCCATCATCTCTAAATAACTCAGACCTTTTTAAAAAAGCCACAGTCCCATGCATTTAAAAATTTATTATCAAGTCAATCTGAGGAGTGTATCCATTTTAGCACAGGTTCTAGTAGTATTACATTTCATAAAATAGCTATATTTAAGACTTTATTGTTCTTCCATTCTTTTCAGTAATAACTGGTTTTCATAAAGAGTGTATTATGGGGTTTTATTTACCCATTTACTTTTGGACTTCCCTCCCACCTATCTTTTGCTCTGCCTCTGTAAGCTGCCAGTCCATTGTATTCAGTGGAGCATCAGAAAATATCAGGTTCTTTCAGCAGCACAGCAGGTGTGCACTTATGAAGCATATCTGATATATTCAGCAACAGTCAACAGATTAATGTCACTGCTCACAATTCTTGTTAAGAGAAAGGAGGTAACACTGATATAAAAAAAAATTACTATTTCTTTTATACATTTAAAGAAAATTTTAGACAATGTGATGAAATAGTCTCTCCGGATTCCTTACTCATAGCAGATATTGACTTTTTAAGCATAATTCCTAAATTTATTTTGGCTTTAATTATATTAATAATCACTTATTTTCCTTAACTTCAATTGGGGCATGTTTAATGGCAAAAATAAAGGAAAATAAAAGAGATTTAAAAGATGCAAAAGTTTATCTTCCAAGTCTATTTATATGACTTTCTATACTTCTGAAAGGTACTATTTTTTCTTCCTTAGCTTCACTCATTAAAATGAATAATAATAATAATAAATCCTATATTATAAAAGCCTAATACGCTGTGTCCAGTTGTCTGGTCATCCGTTCAACCAATCAAAGCGTAATATGCTAATGAATGCTAAGGCCACTGAACCACTTACTATGACGTGCACTGACCACCAGGGGGCAGACGCTCCAACCGGTAGGCTAGCTTGTTGCTGGGGTCAGGCTGATCAGGACTGAGCGAGATGGGCCAGACATGCCCTGGAGCTCTCCCAAGGTCCCTCCCCAGCTGGCCAACCTCCCATGTCCCTCCCTGGCCCCAATTGTGCACCAGTGGGGTTCCTAGGCCTGGCCTACATCCTCTCACAATCCAGGACCCCTCGGGGGATGTCAGAGAGCAGGTTTCGGCCCAATCCTGCAGGCCAGGCTGAGGCCTCTACTAAGTAAATAAATCAGAAAAAAATAATAATATCAGGGAATATGTAGGATAGACTCTTAGATAATTTTCAATTTTTCTTCCCCTTTATTTTCCCACATTTAATGAGGTTATTTTTTTAGGTTGGCATTTTGCTTGCCAGCATAATCACAATTTCCAAACTCTCTTTCAACTTTGTGTGGACTTGCGCCCAATTTTTGGCCAATGGAATATCAGCAGAATAGTTGCAGGGCAGCTCCTGGAACTCATTTTTTAAAGGACATTTTATGTGTGTTCTTTACCTATAATTTTCTATTCCCACCTCTGATATATTACATGGGATATGCAGGCTTTTATCTTGCACAATGAGATTTAAAAAAAGGCATTGTGTATACAATAAGATTGAAAAAATAAGTAAATAGATGATGGTGGAAGCCAGAATTCTTGAAATCAAAGAGGAAACTTACAGATCGGCATGACAAGAAGATTATAATAAACCATGTGGTACTGGATTAAATTCAGAGCCATATGAACTAATGTCTAGCTAATATATAAATATGTATGTGTGTGTTTAAGTGTATATGTGTATGCATAAGATTATGTGTCTGTACACACAAAGAGACATATAGAGGATAAAGAACTAATTATATATCCATGTATGCATTAGATATTTATATATTACCTAATTCACATATTACCTAATTCTGTCTACTGAGAGCCTAGAAACAGTGATACAGAACCAACAAGAAACAGAAGCAACAATCACATCTTGCAACCAGATTTTGGTTTCTAAGTATTATTTCCATAAAAATAAGTAGGGTGTATTTGGAGAAATGGCTAATTCTAGAGTACAAAAAGGGAAAATATAAGATGGTTTTGGGGCATTTTATAGTACCAGAATGTAAGGGGTTTCTTAAAAAATATACAAAAATAACCCACAAAAACATAAGAATGGTGATATGTCATAGAAAAATTGAAGCCAACCTTAAATAGCTCCCAATGTTCAAAATTGAAATAATTTGATCCATAATATGAATAATGTAGTGTTGGATTCCATTCCAAAACATAAAATAAGTATCAGTGAGTCATAGTGATGTAAATAAATAATTGAACAAATCTATAATAATAAACACATAATACCCTAATTAGACCAGACATCATTCCAGATGACCTTCTGGAAGAAGCCAGGGCTGTGAGGGAAGCCCAGATCACGAGTGCATGCTGGCGGCTAGAGGGAAGTGCGGGTCCCAGGTGCTGGAGGGAAGCCCAGGTCCTGGGTGCCAGAGGGAAACCGGTGCCAGCAGCCAGGGGAAGGAAGGCGTACTATTGCATGAATTTTATGCATCGGGCCTCTAGTAATTAATAAAAAAAAGAGGAGATAGATATTGTTCCAAGTAACATTTACAAATGACAAGTAAGCACAAGAAAAGATGATCAACATCACTCGACATCAAGGAAATGCCAATCAAACCACAAGAAGATACCATTTCACACCCACTAGAATAACTGACATAAAAATAGTTAGATAATAACAAGTATTGACTAGTAGAAATATAAAATAGTGCAGCCATCTTGGAAAATAGCCTGGCAATCTCAGATGTTTAAATATTCTATATAATAAAGAGCTAATATGGAAATGGTCATCACACCCTCACATCATCACAGCCTCATGCCATCATGCCGTTACTGCTCAGACACTCAACACTGGGGAGAGAAAAATGGGGACCAGCTAGGCACAAATGAGCTCTCAAGAGAGGAATGGGGATCAGCCAGGCTGCAGCCCAGGAGAGAGACAAGCCACCCGCCCCGAGTTTCCTGGCACCAGCAGCTGCACCTGTGCCTGTGGCCCAGAAGAGGAAAAAGCCGCCAGCCCCGCGGTCCCGAGTGCCTGCAGCTGTGGCCCAGGCGAAGCCGCCTGCCCATGGTCCCCTGTGGCTGCGGCCAGCCCAGATGAAGTTGGCCCGGGTCTTGGGTGCCTGTGGCTGACCAGAGGGAGGGAAGCCTGGGTCCCAGCTGCCTGCAACCGGCCGAAGGAGGAAATCCTGGGTCCTGGGTGCGGGGCAAGGCAGAGGTGGTTAGGGGCGATCAGGCAGGCAGGGGAGCAGTTAGGGGTGATCAGGCAGGCAGGCAGAAGTGGTTAGGAGCGATCAGGCAGGCAGAGGTGGTTAGGGGCAATCAGGCAGGCAGGCAGAGGGGTTGAAGTACCTGTTTAAAACTTTTACCCATTTTTCTGTTGTGGTTCTTGTTTTTTGCTTATAGATTTATAGACGTTCTTTATATATTCTGGAGTCAAGTCCTTGGTTTTAAATATGTAATATAGTTTCTGTTTCCATTCTGTTGCTTGTTTTTACAAACCATTAGTAACATCTTTTATTCAACAGAAGTTATTAATTTTAATATAGTCCACTCACAATTTAGTCTTTTATGGTTAACTAGAGGCCTGGTGCAAGAAATTTGTGCATGGGGAGAGGGGTCCCTCAGCCCGCCTGCACCCTCTCACAATCTGGGTCCCTTCAAGGGATGTCCGACTGTCGGTTTAGGCCTGATATGGGATCGTGCCTAAACCGGCAGTCAGATATCCCTCTCACAATCCGGGACTGCTGGCTCCTAAGCGCTCGCCTACCTGCCTGCCTAATCACCCCTAACCACTCTGCCTGCCTGTCTCATTGTCCCTAACAACTTGCCTGCCTGCCTGATCGCCCCTAACCACTCACCTGCCAGCCTGATCGACCCTCTACTGCCTCTGCCTCGGCCCCTGCCACCGCGGCTTCATCCAGCGGGATGTCCGGAATGTCGTCAGGAAGGTTGTTCAGCTGTTTGGTCTAATTAGCATATTGTGCTTTTATTATTATAGGTGCTGTTATTATTTTGTCTAAGAAAACTTTGCTTAGGGCCAAGGTCATAAAAATATTCTTCTGTCTTTCCTCATTGAAACATTAATATTTTGTCTTTCATATTTACATGTAAGTATGTATGGTGTGAAGTAGTCATCAAGATTTTTTTAAATTTTCATATAAATATTTAATTACGCCAGCATTATTTGTAGAAAAATCTATAAATTATTTATTAAATTGCTATGTCACCTTTATCACAAATCATATAATGATATATGTAAAAATTTACTTTTGTCTTACCTACATTGGACTTGTAAAAAATGTATATTTTGCAGTTGTTGGATGTGGTAGTGTTCTGCAAATATTAATTATGGAAGGTTGACAGGGCTGTCAAGGTTAATGTCTTTATGAATTTTTTAAAGCTACTATATTTTCTATCAATTTCTGAGAATGTTCATATCTTCAACTGTGAAGATTGGAATTACCTATCATTTCCTTTATTTTTGGCAATTTCTGCTTTGTATATTTTGATGCTATTATTTCGGAAGTGTGCAAAACAATTAATGACTGAATCATCTGATCCTGGAGTTTTCTTCATAGCAAAGTGCTTAACTTCAGATTTAATTTTTTAAATGAATATAATACTAACTCTATTTTTTCTAGTGTCATTTTGATAAGCTGTATATTTGAAGGTGATCATTTTATTCAATCAAATTAATTGGCATGAGTTTTTTAAAAATGTGTTCTTATGATGTTTTTATTATCTTTAAAATATGCAGTGATATTTCTTTTTTATTTCTGACATTGGAGATTTCTTACTTATTTACAGCCTTCTTCATTCCAAAAATATAATTTCTCTATGGAATCCTCTGGCTAAATCTTACATTGTCCCTAACCACTTGCCTGCCTGCCTGATCGCCCATTTAATTATAATTCAGATTTTAAATACTTTCCAATTTCTACTTTAATTTTTCATTGATTTTTGAGTTGTTATAAATATATTTCATAATTTTGCAGCTTTGGGATTTTCTACCTTATTTTAATGTCATCAGAGAATTTAAAAAATTTTTCAATTTGGATTTTTTTCTGTCCATTTAAATTAGTTGAGGCTTATTTTATCAACCACCATATGGTCAGTCTTGATGACTTTCCTATGTGCATTTTCAGAAAAGAATGTATTTTCTGCTATTGTGCGATATAGTCCAATGTTCTATATATTCCACTATTTCTTGATTTTGTTGTCCTTTTGTATCCCTATTTATTTTTGCTTTTATTGTTGTTCTGTTTCTCCTATAATTTACTGAGAGAAATACATTGAAATCTCAGACTGTGAATGTGGATATCTAATCCATTTAATTCTATAAAGTTTTGCTTTATATATTTTGGAGCTCTGCTATAGTTTTGAATCAATTGATTCCTCATGGTTTGATCCTTTCATCTTTCTAAATTTTTTCTCTGTAGGTCTAGTGATGCTCTTTGACTATATGTTTGAAGCTGAGCAATAACATTTGAGTTGTATTTCTAACAACATGATGTAAAGGTAATTAAATGTGTGTTCTCAAGAAAAAGGACCATAATTAGGATCACAATATAAAGTCAGGGACTGATTTAGGATTCTGCTATTTGGAAAGAGGCCTGGTACTATGGTCTGTAGAAAATTGTGAGCTTGGAGAAGTAACAAGTCACAAAGGACAAGCCATCTTCTTGTACTGACTCGATTTGCCTAAAAATTGTAACTATGGAATGAACAATTGCTATTATAATCTGGTCTTTAAATGGAGAAGCAATGGTAAAACTGTTTGATAGGAAAACTGCACAGAAGGAGAGAGAGAGGAAAAAAATAGAGAAACAGAAAATGAGAAAGAAAGAATAAGAGAACAATCACAAGAAATGTAAAATGAATGCAAAGACACGTGAAGAGACATAATTCTTTACAAAATAGCTAAAAACAACGTCAGAAATAAATTCTCCCTAGGTCCAGATAATAATATAAAGCAGTTAAACAAGTACTTTAAAATTAGTATTTTTCCATGTTCAAAAATTTAAATGAAGATTTAACTTACTTTTCATAATATGAACTAAAATAGAAAATAAGCAAAAATTGGTTGTAATAAAGCCAACTGAAATGTTAGAAATAAAAGAATAGAGATTCTAATTTGTTTTAAAAGATGCAATATGTGATATATACTCAAAAGTATACTCAGTCAGTGAATTAATGAATTGAAAAATAATATTAAGTATCACACAGAGTGTTACACAGAGGCATAAAAACTAAATATGAAACACAGTTATAAGGCATGTGAGGGTTGATAGGATATTTTATAAAATAATAACTTTTTGTGTTTTTTCCCAATGCCCTACATTTTTGTGTTGTTCTTGTCATTCATGGATTTACTTGCTATCTTAGCTTATAGGAAATTAAAGTATCTCATGGATGAGATAACACATCTTTATGTGTTTCTCTAAGAATAACATATCACCCGAATTCACATTACTTAAGTTGCATAAACACCTCTGCAATAACTATACATTATTTTAAGAATAGGTAAGCTTTTGATCTCATCATTTCAGACTCTCTCTAACTTGCACTCCTAAACTCTTCCAATTCTCATTAATTTTAGTCTGATCTCGTGGGTTTCACCAATGTGGATCCACAACAAAGGCCCCATTTTCTTAGTAAAACTGTGGACATTTCCAAGAATATCCCCTCCCCCCATACAATCTATTTCATAGCCTAAATAGTCTGATTTGTATTAGGTGATTATTAGTTTAACAGCCTAAACTAATTAGTCTTCACTAAATAGAATAAATTAATTGTGGTTTTATCTTTCACTGTAATTATTGGGTATCAGATATTAGATTGACTCATAAGTGGCTGCATTTTTCCTTGTCTATGTACCATATACATAAGTCTTCTGAAAGTGTGGTGTGTTGTTGTTTTTTTCTTTATCTATCATACTATTTGTTTTCCTTTTCAACATTCCTCAACACACACAAATAAAATCAAGTACTTATCTTGCTCTGCTTCTTCTGAGATTTTAACAAGTAGAGAATCTTGTTATATATTTTAAAACTCATTTCTTTAATCATGTAGTAGCATAAAGAGTCTCAGTTTAAAACCATTTCCTCAAGAAAAGGAACATAAGAATATCGTACTACTTATTGGGAGAGTGGAGAAGGCAATTTCAGGCAAAGCCAAATATTCGACACTAAATCTCATTAGCCCCATATCAACGCTACTCTGAAAACCCAAGTGCCATGCTGTTAGCAATAAACAGGTTCTAATGCCTTTCCAGAACTCCAAATTACAATATGTAAATCCAAGTGTAAATAATTAAATGTACATATATTTAACCCGAATCATTCTGCAGACATGCTGTTCTCACCTCCTGCCTCCCACCAAACCTTGTCGGTTGTTGGTAAAATACTAACATGGCACTAGAGAAGAAGGAGAAACAAAGGTAGTTAGGCCATTACAGCCCCTGCAGTGTTTAATCCATAAAGCAGGGAACGCAAATTGGAGAATTGGATCCATGACACGGCTACACTGAGCTACAGAAAAAGAACCCTTAGGGAACTAGCAGGAAGTAAATTGGATTCTATTTTGAGATAATGGTTCATTTACATTGTTGTAATTATTTAAATAATTAATTTCATAATGAAAGAAGCTTATAAAACTCAAAGCCCCACTGAGCTGCAAATCCAAAATTTTCTCATGCTAAATCAGAGCTGATTATCATGCACAGTACATCAGTAAATCTATTTAAGAAAAAACAGTATTTTTAGTGGGATAGACAAATCACATCTGGCTTAGTTGGTACTTTATTATTAAAATGTTTCAGTTTTATAATATCGTAGGTGCTTTCTTTGTAGAGTTTTCTTTTCATCCAGAGCAAGCAGATAGATGTCTTACTCCTAGCCAGAAAACTTGGAATGTTCATTCACATCCAATTTAGGCAACCAAGAGCCCCACAGGAAGTATTAGGAAGATATGCAAGGTCAGGAACAAGGACACTAAAGAGCACAAAGTTGCCAGAATGCAGTGAATCTAGGTCAGTAAGGTAGCTGGAAGTCTGCAATAAACAGGGTCAAGATTAGGCTTGACTCAGAGCATCTATAATAATAAAAGTGTAATATGCAAATTGACTGAATGGCTGAACAGCAGAACAATCATCCCGATGAGCACGCTATGACACGCAATGGCGCCAGGCCAGCCAAGGCAGGTGCAATGCGATTGGTCTGGGGGCCCCGCCATTACCCCACAATCACCCTGCAAAGGGAGGCCCAGGCCACTGGCTGGCAGGGCAATCAATGGGGTGGGGGGGAGCCCCTGCGATCGCCCCAAAGAGGGAGGCCCAGGCTACCCGGCCTGTGGTGCTGTGGTGGTTGGGCGGGGCCTTCCTCTGCAGTGCAATTGATCGTGGGGCTCCTGGATGCAAAAGGGCACAGGCCAGGCTGAGGGACCCCCCCCCAACCCCAAGTGCACTAATTTCGAGCACCGGGCCTCTATTATTAAATAAAGCCTGTGGGTTAAACACCCCAGGGTCAGGTTATACAGATAACTCTAGAGTCTCAGAAGATTCTCAAAGGCAGATGTTCAGCAAAGGCTAAGAATATTGGAGAGAAAAACAATAGAATCATAGAATCAAACACATAGAAAATCAACTGGATTTCTTTGGTGATTCTATTTCTTTCTTTCTTTTTTTCCCCTTGCTCTGTCAGAAGAAAAAAAAAAAGAGAGAGAGAGAGTAATACTGGGCTTGAGCAATTAAGTGAGATATATAAGGCGGAAGTTTGAAAATTCAATAATATACTACATAATCCTTTCCTCATCTCAATTATATCCTTACCTGATAGATACATACTTTCCTCCAATTCTTTGAAGATATTAAAACTGATATTGGTCTCTCTCTCTCCCTAAGAAAATGATCATTTTCTTTGTCCTCAATTCTGTGCATGTAGCATTTAGCAACATAAGCTCACTGTTCTACTTCTTTTCCTACTCTGTCTTCACCTCTGTTCCACTTTAGTCACTCTTTCCAATACCACTCCTTCAGTTGTCTCATTTCCTTCACTGTTCTAGCTTTTGTCTTAAGCATATGCTATTCTACTTTCAAGTTACAATCGCAATCCTTCACCTAAATTCAAAGCCCTACCTCTGTTGAAACTCATCAAGATCTATAGACATTTCATTTCTGTTTGCTCTAAATCATTGCAGTTCCTATTCTTCCTCACTCCCTTCTGTGGTCATTCTTTAGAAGCAGGATAACTGGTGGTTAACCCAGATAAAATATGGGTCAAGAATGCTTAATTTGAACTCCAACATCTTCAGTTTTTAGCTATGTAACATTTGGGAAGTTTCTTAATATTATTAAGATCCAATTTCCTTTCTAATAAATGATTATAAAAGATTACTTACTGCATAAGGCTGAAATTAATATTAAAGAGTTATTTTATATAAAGAAGTTAACATAGTGCCTGAAACACTATAAACACAGTATCTTCCACCTAGTATTAGCATTAGTCTTTAACCATGTTTTATCAATTCAACTATTCTAATATACAATTTGGGTGTTTAGTTTTTATTATTAACAATTACCTTTTCCATTTCTACTCACACTCTACAGACAAGTTCAAGCAAATATAATTCAATCATCAAATATTTATGACATCCCGTTCTATCTTTAGTCTAAATTGTCTTCTTTGAACTCTAGGCATATATTATATATTGTGTGGGACTGGTATGGTATGGATATTATACGTAACCTCAACCTCAACATGTCCAAATATGAATCTATCATCACCTTTCCTTTACCATATGGTGTTCTCCAGTGTTTTTTGCAACCATGATGAATGTGAAAAACAATGATCCAAATGCAAAAAAAAAAAAAAAAAAAAAATTAAAAACTGGGGCACTATTCATTCTTCCTACATACCTATATTTAATTACTTACTTAGCTATATAGATCTGTATTGTACACTCTTGAAAAATATTTCATTTCTCAATCATCACTACCTTAGTGCAACCCCTTCCTGTTCTTGTGTAGATTGCTGCAGTAGCCTTTTAACAGTTCCCTTTGAACTCAGAATGTCTTTCCTCAAAACAAACTTAACAAACAAAAGCTATCTTCCCTGCTTTCAGATTTCTCTTTATGAAATTGAAATCTGATAATAGTACTCCTCTGCTTAAATTATTTCAGTGTTTCACCATAGTCTTCAAGAAAAAAAAATTAGCATATATGTGCAGCTTTTTTTCTCTGTTTATCATCATGGAGTTGAATTTGCAGGACTCAAATCCATACTCAAATCCACTTCTTAACTCTGTGGCCTCCAACAAGTTACTTTATCTACCGAATATGTAATAATCTAATGTATGTAATAATCTAATAATGTAACTTACTTTTCAATGGAACTTTATTTCTCTTAACTTGGACTTTAAATTCTGGAATTCTGCTTCCAACATCTTTTCATATTTATTTAAAGCAGTAGCTGGTACTTTGGTGGTACACAATAACATTTAATGGAATAACTAACATCAATGTACTAATTGCTTTGCAATTACAATTCATTAGGTTATCTCCACAAATCTTTTTGGTAGGCACAGTAACCTTAAACATGAAGAATACCGCCAATTAGAGAAATTAGCATCTTTCTCAATGTCACATGTCCAGTTAGTAGAATAACTATGATTCAAATCCAAATCTGTCAGTCTCCAATCTCTCAGCTGTCTATTAGAGGAAAAGCAGCTGACACAGCTATAGATGCTTCCATTCCTATTTTTAATTAAAACCTTCAACTGTCATATGTGATAAAAAAAAAGTACAGCTGAATTTAATTTTCAATGGGGTAAGCATTTGAAGTGTTCCTCAAAGTGTCCATCAGGTTCTCTGAGGGTGATTTAAAATACAAATCCCCAAACTACAACTTAGAATTCCCTCTCTAAACCTGGGATCCCTCGGTTTATTATCAGCAATAGCCCTGACCAGTGTTGGTAAGTGGTTAGAGCTTCAGGCAGTGCATGCACGGAAGGGTCGCTGGTTTGATTCCCGGTCAAGGGCACTGGTTTGCAGGTTCCATCCCCCGCCCTGGTTTGTTTGCATGTGGGAGGCAACCAATCAATGTGTGTCTCTCACATCAATATTTCTTTCTCTCTTCTCCCTCTCTCTCCCACCCTTCCACTTTAAAAAATAATTAATAGGGAAAAAATCCTCTGGTGAGGTTTAATAACAACAACAAAAAATTACTGGTAATATTTCCCAAGCGGTTGATAATGGACACAAAGAGAACCACTGGCCAAAAATGAGGGATAGATATGCAAGATGTCATTACTAATCGTCCAGTTGCTAAATGTGATGGTCATAAGAGTAGAGAATGTGCTTATTGCCATTCAAGCTTATTGCCATTATTATCAAGCTTATGACTAAAAAACAGATGAAGGAAATGGCTTTAATAATTATTCTGCGAAGTTCACCTAAACTGGGAAAAAGAAAGAACAGAGAATAAAAATCTTATTATTTATTGCTGGAGCTATGTGATATATAATGCCCTAATTCACTGGTATCTTATTTCTGTCTACTTTCAGGCAAATGAGAGCATTATACCTTCCTGCCTGTGAAGACATGGCCACGTGATTTGCTCTTAGCAATTATATGAGTGGAATTTATGTTTGATAGTTCTGTGTGAAACTGTTTAATTGCTTCTGTTCCACTTTCCAGTCACCTCTTACCTGACTCCATATGAAGGTGTGCACATATACACTGAGCAATCACACAGGTGAACTCTCTTCTGGAGAGGTGCTGAGGCTCCCACTGAGCATCAAAGAAGAACTAAATCGCGAAGATTTTGTTTATGATTTTTGTTGTTGTGACCATAACATTAACTGTGCCAGTATACTAACTGATATAGGGTGTATTTACATTATGTTTAATGAATTAAAAAAATAAACTCAATTAACTAACCAAAAATGTTCAAATCTGTAATAATAAAAGTGTAATATGTTAATTAGACCAGATAGCCAAACAACCTTCCAGACGTCATTCCAGATGTCCTTCCAGATGAAGCTGCCATAGTGGGGGCAGAGGCAGAGGTGGTTAGGGGCTATCAGGCAGGCAGGTGAGCAGTTAGGGGTGATTAGGCAGGCAGGCATGTGGTTAGGGGCGATGAGGCAGGCAGAGGGGTTAGAGGTAATGAGGCAGGCAGGCAGAGTGGTTAGGGACAATGAGGCAGGCAGGTGAGCAGTTAGGAGCCAGCAGTCCCGGATTGTGAGAGCGATGTCTGATTGCCAGATCGGGCCTAAATTGGCAGTTGGACATCCCCCGAGGGATCCCAGGTTTAGAGAGGGTGCGGGCCGGGCTGAAGGACCCCACACTCCCATGCACGATTTCATGCACTGGGCCTCTAGTTAATTATAAATAAAGGAGACATAGTTGGTCAGCTGATTCATTTCAAGGAGTAAGTTCAAGTGCCTTTAGGTGGGAAAAAAAAGATATCCCTAACTTTATTTCAGATAGTAGAAGTCCCTAAGAGGCAAAGTGAAAACAACTAAGTGAAAAAATAATCTTTAATACCGGATTTGTCATCAAATACTTAGATTAGCTTTAGGATGCATGCTATCAAACTAGGTCATTTTCAAAGCTGAAAAGTAACCTCCTTTGAATTTCATGTGACACAAAGTAACCTTAATCACCATAGTATTTTAAAGTAAACTTCTTAATGCTACTCAAGGCCAAGCTGGTTATTAAAAGATTTGAGCACTGGCCCATGTGGCTCAGTTGATTGGGCATCATCCCAAGCACTGAAAGGTTGTGGGTTCAGTTCCCAGTCAGGGCACGTGTCCAGGGTTTGATCCCTCACATCAGTCTCTCTCTCTCTCTCGCTCTCTCTCTCTCTCTTTCTCTCTCTTTCCCCTCTCCTCCACTTTTCTCTCCCTCTCTAAAACAAAAACAACACACTAAAAATCTTTAAAAAAACAACAACGAATTACTTCTCAATGGCTTCACAGTGCTGCCATCCTCAGACCCAATCTTCCAGGTCCCCTCAGCTCTCTGTAGTCTTTGCTGTTTTTAAAATAAAACAAACAAATAAATAAATAAGAGATTTGAAATGTTTTTGTTGATATGAAAAAACTATATAATGTAATGCTAATTGTTAAGAGGCATTCAATTCATTTTTCATTTTGTGTGTGGAGCAGTTAAAGCTCTTGCTTTATGTTTAGAATTTTTTAAATATTTTTATTGATTTCAGAGAGAAGGGGAGAGGGAGAGAGAGATAGAAACATCAATGATGAGAGAGAATCAATGATAGGCTGCCTGTTACATTCCCACACATGCCTACAACCCGGGCATGTACCCTGACCAGGAATTGAACCATGACCTTCGGGTAGGTCAATGCTCAACCACTGAGCCATGCCGGCTGGACTGCATATTTTTCATATGCAGTGGAGGGTATAAGGCATGGGCTTAAATGGGTTCCATTTGAAATTTGAGATGTCCCATAAATATATAGCAGTGTAGCTGCTTTAGAATCAATTTTCATATCATTTTTCTATGGAAAGAAATCTGGATTTATCTATATGTTAATCACAAATGTCAACAAAAAGAGTCAATCTGCTAATACTTGTTCTAAGAATTGATGACAGTAAGTCGGATAAGGGGGCATTTTATTTTTCTTTCTTAAGAAGCAATTACTGTCAGTATGTTCTGGAAGAATATGGACAACAAGTCTAAAGAAATACTCTAGCTTTCCTCCACCTGTTTCGTGGTTGTTTCAGTTTAATGAGGCAAGCTGTCTTTTCATTCACTCCACAGTTGCTTTTCTTGGATTTATCAAGTGCCACACAGTGATGAGACACTAGGGGATATGTGCTGCACCAAACAAAGCAGAGCCCCTGCCTGGAAGATATTTGCATGGTAGTGTGGGAGCTGGGCTAATCAATCACACAAAACAACTGAAATGTGAAACTGTTAAATGATCCAGAAAGGCAAGATAGAGAACATTCTGAAAGTATAGAATAGAAAATTGACTTAATCAGAGACACCAGGAAAAATATTTTTGAGGATGTGACACAAAGTGATTAGTAGTTAATTAAGCAAAAATGTGTGCATGTGTGTTTCTGCCAGTATGTGTTCACACACATATGTGTGTACACTTAGCATTCCAGGAAGAGGAGACTGTAGAAGTACAGGCCTTATTTTAAGAGGGGTTCAACAGTTAGGGCTACTGGAGTGCTGCGAAATGGCTGACTGGAGTAGAGGGGTGCAGAGGATACTACAAGGAGATGTAGAGGCCAGACTCCACAGGGCTTATTAAAACACTAGAGGCCCAGTGCATGAAATTCATGCATGGGGGTTGGAGGAGGGTCCCTCAGCCCGGCCTACACCCTCTTGCAATCCAGGACCCCTCAGAGGATGTCTGACTTCAGTCGGACATCCCTCTCACAATCCAGGACTGCTGGCTCCTAACTGCTTGCCTGCCTGCCTGCCTGTTTGCCTCTAACTGCTCACCTGTCTGCCTGATCACCCCTAACCACTTTGCCTGCCTGCCTGATTGCCCCTAATCGCCTCTGCCTTGGCCCCTGCTGCCATGGCTTTGTCCAGAAGGTTGTCCAGAAGGACGTCCAGAATGACATCAGGAAGGTCTTTTGGCTGTCCAGTCTAATTTGCATATTATGCTTTTATTATTATAGATTAAGATATTTTGAGTCCTTTCTTGAGCTATCCAAACTAAAATCTTCATGTTTATTCTCAATTGCATCTATTAAATTTTTAAGAACAGAAGTCTTCTGTTTAACACTATATGGCTCAATTATTGTCCTAAATTTTATAATATTTTATATAGGCATAAATGATAAAAGGAATGTTGGGAGGGGACAGAAAGGGAGGGAAAAAATGAATAATCAGCAATTAGGAGAATGGATAACAGCAACAATTCTAAATCTATATGTTCATTAGTTATTCATTAATAATGAATAATTAAAATGCATCGAGCCCTTCAGCAATAAGAACACTTTACATACCTTATTTCTAACACACGCATCATCTGGCCCGATAGATAGCACTATCAGTACCAGTTATCAACAGGCACACTGGGGCAAGGAGGAGGTAGGTTGTTTACCTAAAGCCACAGTGTTAATGGGCACTGGCACAGCTCAAAGGTACTGCAGGTTCAGTCCTTGACCACTGCAATAAAAGGAATATCACAATAAAGTAGGTCGCACAAATGTTTTGTTTTCCAGTGCATATAAAATCATGGTTATACCTTACTGTAGTTTATTAAGTGTGCAGTAGCATTATGCCTAAAAATCAATGCACAATACCTTAATTTTTTTAAAAAAATGCATTATTGCTAAGAACTGCTATTATCTCCTAGTCTTGCCTTGAAATTGATGAAGATGCACTATCTGTGAAGGGTAATAAAATGAGATATGTTTGTATAAGTGCCAGGTTTTAAACTCTATTCTCTTAGAGTTCAAAGTTTATGCAGGCTCCCACTGTGATAAAAGAGTGCTATTATTGTAAGAATAAGAGCAAGTTGACTTTGAAAGAAATATCAAATGTTTTCGATACATACTTTTAATTCCTAAAATTATATTTAGATGTATATCAAGAGGCTTCAGCGATAAATGCATCCAATTAAAAATAGCTTTCTATTTTATTGAATTCCAAATAAGGAGGGCAAACTTCTCTCCAGTTTTCAACAGTGCTTATTCAACAGGTTAATGTTGATAAATAGGCTAATAATGACATGGACACAATATAAATTCCCAAAACATAGCTAATCTGATCCCACAGAAGTATTTATTATGGTAGTTAGATTACTTTGGTATTATTGCTTTGGATCCATTTAGTGTATTACCAGTGTTTGGCATGATATTAATAGTATTGGTGTGGGGAGTTTACTGTTCATGAAAATGGTGAAAGCATTAATATATATCACATATAATTCAGACTTCAAATTGAAAAGGGTTTCCAATTATTGATACACTAATTTTCTGAACTAGTTTTGAAATATTTCAATAAAATTATTTTAATAACAACTAAAATATTTATATATCTTTTCATTGTGATTTCCAATGACAAAATTCTCAAATTTGTGGAGCTATAGCTTCATGTGTTAAACACAATGATGCCATTTATATCTTCTATAAACATGAAACAAAAATTCATACATTGTAGAAAACTTTCACCAGTAAGTTAGAAACCTTAAGTATTTACGTAAAGTCTCTCAGGATAGTGAAATACAGGTTAGAAATAATAAAAATGATATACCTAATAATGCCCAACCTATTTTTTATTAATAAACTTTATCTTTTATAATACTTTTTGATTTATAAAAAAATTGAGCAGACAGTACATAGATTCCCCATATTATACCCATTCCCACAAGAATCTCATCCAAGCTCTGAAATATAATTATCAAGTCTCCTTAGGTTCTTCTTGACTATACCATTTTCTTAGACATTTTTCATTTTTGATGACCTTGGTGGTTTTGAGGAGTATTGGTCAGGTATATTGTATAAGATGCCTCTCTATTAGACGTTGCCTGGTATTTTTTTTTCATGATTAGACTAGATTTGTAGGTTGTTTAGAGGAAGCTAACAGATATAAAATGCCATTTTTATCACATTACATGGAGGGTCTACACTACTAACATGCTTTATAACTTTCCATATTGACCTTGCTCAAGTGGTTAAAGTGGAGTTTGTCAGGTTTCTTCACTGTAAAGCTATTCATTTCCCCCTTTTCTGCACTCTATTCTTTGGAAGTAAATCACTATGTACAGTTTACACTTAAGGTGTAGTATTTACACTCTCTACTTTAAGATGCGATATTTACAAATAGCTCAATTTTGAAAATGAAATGTATTTTAATAACACTGCCTCTATAATTATTCAAAGTGTATATACACATTTTTTTGGTACACCCTATATATGTAATCATTCAGTCATTTATGTCAATATGAACTTGTGGATATTTATTTTGTGCTTTGGGTTATAATAGATACTATTTATTTGTTTTGTCATTCAAATTGTTTTATCCTTGGCCATTGGGAGCTTTTTCAGTTGGCTCTAGGGTACCTTTAATATATCACCATTAATGGGGTTTTGCTTATTTGGTTGGATTCTTCGAATGCCCTTACTTTCTGGCACTACATAGAATTAGCCATTTCTATTAGGATCCCTGATTTATTTAAATGAAGAATAATATCAGAAACCAAGATCTGGGTGCTAGGTGTGCTCATTAATACCGGGGTGCCATTTTTTAGACCATTTCAGCTGAAAGAGAAAGAAATATATTTGTGTATACTTACCCATGTATATATACAGATCTCTAGATATTTCTATATGTAGCCATCTTCATAATAAATAAAATATAAGTTCTTATTGATGTCTCCAACTTTAATCCACTACCACATTGATCATTTTGGATTATCTGCAAATTTCCAATGTAAACATAAGAAACCTGGATCTGAGATGGGAATCAGATAAATGAATCTGACATCAATTTTTCAGTTCAAGTATACATGTATAGAAATATCAAAATTGTTAACTCATACTCTCAGTAAAAGCAACTTTATCAAATAGAATATAGTGTTTATGCACAGTTTATTTTACCTTAAGTCATTTTCAAAGGTCAGAACATTTTCCCCTCCCCCTACAGGAGGCTTTTGTCAAACATTTGTAATACAGGTAGATTATCTCATCATAGTCTGCATTCTTCCCTGAATCCTCCAAACTCCTAATTTTTTATTAATATACATACATTAACATTCGCTCTTTGTGTTGTAAAGTTCTATAGGTTTAAACAAAAGCGTAATGTCATATATCCACAATTACGATATCCTACAGAATAATTTCAACACAAAGATATTTTTACTAAATGATAATATTCTTGGCAGAAAAAGAAACTTTTTCTAAATATTTACTAGGACCTTTGGAAAGTATTGTCATCAGGCTAAATTTTGTATTCTTTATTGAATGATAATGATTGGAAAACTATCTACATTCATTATTATGGATGTTATTATTATTAAAATTATTAAGGCAAATTCTATATATGAGCTAATTAAAACACTGCAGTAAACTTTTGGATAATATCAGGAAATATACCAATTTTATGTATTTCAATAAATTGTGTTATAAATCAAATTTATCATAATTTTAAAAAACAGCGTGTATATTCTTATTGTCCTGGAATTAGTTCCTCATATATTGTTTTAAATAACTAAAACTTCAGTTCATAGCCTGGCAAGATTTTTGAATGCAGTTTTTGTTTGGACTATATTTTTATTACTTTTTAGTAAGTGTTGTAACCATGAATATGAGACTTGAGAACAACATTATGCTTTTCAAGTAACTGAAGAAGAAAAAAATATTTATTGCATTGGATCAGTATATATGGTATTAACTAATGAAATAACTGATTTGTAAATAGTTTGGAGGAAAAGCAAGCAAAATAATATCTCTAAATTTTAAAAAGACTATTAAATAAACACAATTAAATATGTAATTCAGAATTCATGGCTTCATAAGTCTTGGGACTTCCAGTTTGAAAAACAAACAAAAAATTTATATCCTTTAATTTTTTTTCACTCACAGAAAGCTTATTCCACAACACCAAGATATTTCTACATAAGTCATAATGTCTGCTTTCATTTCTTGGTACCCTAAATTTTTACCTTAAAAACATCACAAGGCCCTAGCTGGTTTGGCTCAGTGGATAGAGCTTGGGCCTGCGGACTGAAGGGTCCCGGTTTGAGTCCAGTCAAGGGCACATGCCTGGGTTGCTGGCTGGGTCCCCAATGAGGGGCATGCAGGAGGCAACCAATAAATGATTCTCTCTCATCATTCATGTTTCTATCTCCTTCTCCTTTCCTCTCTGAAATAAATAAATATATATATTTTTAAAAATCACAGGCCTTATATCTCAAAGGAATGACATAATAATTTAAGCTATATTGCTTATTAAATTTTAGTGTTTTAATGAATGATTACAAATTTTGGTATCTTTGTCATTTAAATATATGTTTATTCACATAAAAAACAGGATTCAATTGCAACAGGTCATCAAGTAATGTCTTTTCTTTCAATGTCATTTTGTTATAACATTGATTAGATGCCTTAGGAACTTAACTCTTGTTTATGTCAATCAGCCTATTGTAAACTGATTTTATTTTATGTTGCTTCACTTAAAGTCTGAGGACCTATCAACAACTTTAAGTGTACTTTATATAAGAAACATTTTTCTAAGAGTTTTTAAAAAAATACAAAGGCTTGCCAATTACTCCATCACTAGATGAGTTCATTTGGAGAAAGTTTTACGATCACATATGAACCATTTAAACATCATACTATGAGATAAAGATATAGTAAAAAACAAGACTGAGTACCATTCCACAATATTAATATTTTCTAATACAGGAGACAAAGATAGAAGTGAGGTTATAATAAATGATATAAGTTCAATAACACAAGATTGTACAGTGATACAAGGTAAAATGGAAGCCCATAGAAGGAATAGGTCAAATTCAAGTGTTAGTTTTTCCCCATTCCTTCCTTTTTAAATTTTTCATCTTTTTTTTTCTTCTTTCAGAACTGAGGTAAAAAAGTGGGTGCACATTTTGAAGGCAACTCTATATGTTTTAGATTTTCACTGTAAAATTTTAGATTATATATAGGCTAAGGTGGAGATGCATATGAAAGTTGAAAAAAATAGGCACATTAGTTTTAGAGACCTTGATAGATGATTAATACATTTAAAAAATCAATGACTATTATAGAAGTAAAGTGGCATCACTTATCAATGGATCCAATGAGAAATCAATGATAAAAAACCAAAAGTAGGGAAAAATAATGAGCTATGGGATGATGTCAGTTTGAATATGGCAGAGAATAAACATAATCTTAAAGAAGACATGTTACCTCTCTGAATTAATTTCCCACCATTTTTCCCTTTGCCCGATCTGCTCTGCTCTGATTACATTGTCCTCATAAAAGTTAAACACATTTCTTCCTCAGGGCCTTTATATTTGCTGTTCTTTTATCTAGAAGAATATTCCTCCAGATATTTGCATAACTTACTTCTTAATATCCTTCATTTCTCTGCCCAAATGTCTCTTTATTAGAAAGTCCTTTCTGGGTCATCCTGTATTTTTAAATATAGGTACAATTTCTCTCTATCAGCTTATCTTGCTTTATTCTTTTCTTTAGTACATGTACCACTATATACCTATTTATTTATTTTCCTATTGTATATCTTTTCTAACTAGAAATAAAGCTACCGGAGAGCAGTCATTGTTTGGTTGACTGTTATATTACCTGTACATAGAATAGTGCCTGAGAATGAACAGGTATTCATTACATGCTTATTGAATGAATGGACAAAATCCCTCCCACATTGAAAATAAAATGAAGGCAGAAAATTTCAGAGAACATGTTTATATAATTAGTATCCAGACTTGGTAAAGAGGCAGGTAAAAATATGTGGATGGAAAGATTAGAGGCGAATTGAAGAACTATATGTCACCAAATAATAGATGAAGAAAAGAATAGACAATAGTAGATTTACAAATAGAAGATAATGGTTAAGGAAAAGATGATCACAGATTTGATTCAGCTCTTGCCAGTAGATAAGACTTTTGTAATGAAATGCTACAAAAAAAAATCATAGGTATGTAAAATACAATGAAAAGGTAATTCAAGTGTATGGAGTAAAAAAAAAACAAAACAAAAACTAAGAAACCTAAATATCATCATTATGAAGGTAGGAGATGAGAGACTGGGAAGAAATTATTCATAAAAACCTAGATAAATGTTTCTACATCTTCCCAAATAATAGTTTTGAGGATGGATAAAAAATGAATTGCATCATCAAGTAAATTTTTAAAAGCCAAGGTCTGTGAATTATGGTGGCAGAGCAATGATAGACAAATGTTAATAAAAGTAATATAGAGTCTAGTCCTCTTCTTTTGAAATGAAAGCTGAAATGCTTTCTCTTTCTTATTTTAACGGAAGTCATATTTTTAAAGCAATGTGAAATTTTAGTGGTAATATGAAGAAATAAAAATGATTTAAAAAGAAATGATCATATCCTGGAGATACTTTAAATATGACTTAGTGACTGACTTGGGTAGATATTGTACTAGAAAAAGAAGGCCGTTAGTTCACTTAGGACTTAGCTTACTTAGCTGCACTGGTAGTGGAAACTTGTATTAAGATCAAGAAAAGAGGAGGCATTAGTTGATTAGGGGGAATTTGGTGCTTAAGTCACACTGAATTTCAAGAAAAGTGTTGCAGGAAATAACAATAAGCAGTTGGATAAACAAGATCTGTGTTGTGAGAGAGAAACCCAGAGTAGAAATATTTGTTTGCGTGTCATTAACAGAGCTGGTAATGGAAGCAATTGCAATTGATACCCTATCCCAAAGAAAGTAGGTAAAGAGGAAGAAGAGGTCAGAAGGCAATATTTGTGAGAACAAATTATTTGTGAGAACATAGGCACCTAAGAGATTGGAGAAGAACAAGAATTCCACAAAAGATACTGAGAATAAAAGACTGGAAATCAAATTAGAGAGAATTTAAAGAAAAAAAATTGTAGTGCACAGTGTGAAAAGATGCAGAAAGTGAAAGGAAGCATTCTTTTTAACAGTAAAGAGCCACTGTGGTGAGTGAATAGGAGCAGAACACAGATTTCAAGAAGTATAGCAATGTGAGATAAAAAGATGAAAACCACACATTTCAGTAACTTAGTCATGAAGAGGAAAAGACAGATAGGGTCCAAGATAAGAAGTGATGTCAGGTGGAAAGAAGGTATTTTGTGATGAAAAATACTCATAGCTGTTAAAGACTAAAAGGGTACAATAGACAAGAAAAAGGAACTAATACATGAAAGTAAGGGTATATTTAATAGTCGTAGGAAAAGGGGTAACATCTAAGGCATAGATGAAGCTGTTGGCCTTGTACTTGAGGAAAGAAATCTATTGATTGTGACAAGCTGTTAAGAAGAAAGAATGGATGAACTGTAAATCGAGAACATATTTATTGAAGGCACTCATGCCATTAAGTAGGTGAAATCTTCTACTGAGTAGGAGGGGAAAGGTAAGTTGTAAGTTTAGACCAACAAAAAGTTTAAGACAGTTGCTGGTATTTTTCGGTTTTAGTGAATTCACTAAAGAAATTGAAATAATTTCATAATAGAAAGTTAAAAACCAATTGAGGGTAGAGACAGAAAACCAATCTGGGAGACCGCATAAATTTCTTCAACACAACACGTAGATGTAGGAGCAGAGAAAACAGTGGATTGTTGTAGTTTGCACTGCAAGTAGAAAAGGCAAAGACAGGAAGGCAAGAAAATATGCAGGATGCAGTTAAAGTAGTAAACATGGGGCTCTGAGCTGCATAGCAAAGGACTAAGTACAAGAGGCAGGTGATGAATGTGAAGAATGAAAGATATCAAAGGAGTCAAAGTTTAATCAAGTGTGTTAAACAGAACCTGAGAAATTATGTGCTATGATAGCCAGTTTATTTTCAGCCTAAAATATAATCAGCATTCTGGAGCATGTTTTAGTGTTTGGGGCCGGGGATAGCAGTGTTCATTTGAGTGGATACTTGTTCCAGCTTCATATACTTGACCTTTGCAGACAATGGTACTTTCCTTATCTCTACTTGACATTAAAAGTATTGGATTTATGAGAACCTATTATGGTATACCTGAGACTAATAAGTAGCTGAAAAATTACTATAATTTTACTCAGCATTATACAGACTCTTCTTATCAAGCTGCTCCCTGGGATCCAAAGTGCTGATGACAGCCCAACATTCTTTAGGCATCGTCAAACTCATAGAAAAATATTATGTATTCTTACTGGTATTTCTACTTTGGCAGAGTTCCCAATTCCTACATATGCTTTTATTCCAGCGAAGTCTGTTTCCAACTGGGAGTCTCAGAGTTCTGACAGCTGATGCCCTTGCTATGTCAGGGAAAATAGAAAGTGTTGTCTTATTTAGAAAAGAAAAATGTTATCTTGATTGTAGACATAAGAAAAACATACTTCACTTAAATTATGAAGCACAGATTTAAACTAGTCAATGCTCCTTAGTTACCACACTGTCCCAGCCTAAAAAAAAAACAAACAAAAAAAAACTTGAAAAGAAATGAGAAAAAGAAGAAAATTTAGTATAAGAATGAAATACTTCTTTAAAAAACACATTAACTCTCTTTAAAAACTAATAACCATTAAATGTATAGAATGTCTGTAGTTGACCATAATTAATTTGTGTAGATAGATACATACTGCATATATTATATATAGTATACTAGATATATATATTATTACTACTACATACTATTACTAGTACATACATATATGTATTAGTTTAATTATAAAATTAATTTAATTTTTCTTTTCATCTGTCATCTTGATGACAGCTCAAATTGAACACACCATTTATATTTCTTAGTTGCAAGCAATAAAAATTAATTTGTTTAATTAACAACACACACACACACAGTAAAAAAAGGAAATGTATTACAAAGATACTGGGTAGCTTTCCCCAAGAAAGAAAAACGCCCCAAATTATGCCATGGAAATAGCTTGAAGACATTAATACTTCACCATCTGAAAAACTACAGGGCCAATTACACCACCAGCCCTAGACACTATACTCTGAAACAGGAATTTTGTGGGGTAAAAAAGACAGGTTTTAGGAAATTTTAGTAATTAAAGGGAGCATGGAAGAAACACAGGGCTGCTGAGCAGCAGAAGGTATATTTCCATAGAATGAGGGAGCTGGAAATAGTAATAGGTCTGTATTTACAAAATAAAGAGAAGGAAGCCCTTCATCCAGAAGGAGAAGAAGAAACCCCAAAGGGAACAGGAAAACAATAAGGAAGGGGGGGTGGGGGGGAGAACTTCATCTACCTTTGAGCTCAGAAGTTACTATAGTAACCAGTCTAAGGGAATAGTGACCAATCAAGGCACCAAGATCTGCAGCCTTTATAAGCTGTAGGGAAAAAGGAACTCAGTGGGACCCTTCCCCCTTCCCCATGTGGGAGTCTGTTCAGTGGGATTCTTCCCGCTCCCTATGTGGGAGTCTATACTTGTTTTTTAATAAATTTCCACCTTTGCTATACCATCTTCTCTCGGTGGATTCATTCTTCGACTCAGGTGGACAAAGAATTCGGGTTCCAGTCCAAAATTTCCATTTCGCTACCCATTTAATTAATAAGTTAGCTCTCTTTGGAAACAATCACAGATTGACTATTGTTCCCACCCTTAATACAAGGGATCCGGTGGAGTTCATTTGTTTGCCTCACTAGCTTAGGCCCAAGGTGTGCTGAAAGATGCATTAGTTTGGAAAAGCTGTAGTTGCAATGATGCATGCTGGACACAAGGAGCCTAGAAAAGTAGAGATCCCCTTTGCAGAGACCAATTTCATCTCTTTTACACTGAAACTCCCATTTCACCAGGGAAAGCAAACATGTCATGAGACTTTACTCTGCTATACTAATTTTTCCATCCTTCTCATTCACAGAACGTAAGAATAAGTAGAAGTTAAAAAAGTTTTTTTCCCAAAGGAACTTTCAAATTTGTCTTTCATTTTCTAAAATTAACAAATCATGACTTGAAAACAAATATGGTGAAAAAAGGGATGGGGGAACAAAGAGAAGAAATTGGTGTTACAAGAACCTAGGATCCTAGAAGAGGGGATCTGCAGAGGTGAGAAGCAGGACATTGAGGAGGGATTGCCTTGTTAATGCTCTTACCACTGAGGGGACAAAATGAGGCTGGTTCTGGGAATATCAAAGAGTGAATAATAGTAATAATCCTATATAATAAAGAAGTAATGTGCAAATTAACCCTCGCGCCATCACAAGATGACTGCACCCATAGCAGAAGTTCGGTTCCCGTAACACAAGATGGATGCACCCACAGTGGAGGCAGAGTTCCCATAATGAGCCATAATGAAAGATATGCAGGGACCTGAGACTGTGCCCCCCTCCCGGCAGGGCTTGACGGGGGACCTCAGGCCATGCCCCCTGCCCTGGCGCTGGGCCAGGGACCTGAGGGTGCACCCCCCACCTGGCTCTGGGTCAGGGGACCTGAGGGTGTGCCTCCCTGCCTGAAAGGGCTTGACAGGGGTAGGGCCGGCCGGGTCTGGATCTCACCCAATGGGGGTGGGGCCAGCTGGGTCTGGGTCTCGCAGGATTTCGAGGCGTGCGTGGGTGGCAGGGACTTGACTCTGGGTCCCATGGTGCGCCCCAGACTCTTACAGGAAGAAGATTTTCATATACATTTTACTAATTTTCTTTCATCTCTGATATTTCTATTATAGAGAAAGGGCAAATAGCAATATTAAAATATTTCCTCTAATTAATTCCCTTTTAATGTCCACAAATTTCGTGCACCGGGCCACTATTAATAGTAATAGTAAAACAAGAAGTTGATATGGGAAAACTGGACTGGAACACGTGGTATTCCTCTGGGCAGGATGGTTCCCGGGCTTTTGTCCAGTGGAGTCCAAGAATGAAACCACAACAAAAGGTGGTATAGCAAAGGTGGAAATTTATTGAGAAACAAGCACAGACTCCCATGTGGGGAGGGGGCAAAAGTCCCCCTGAGTCCTTTTTCCTTCAGTTTATAATGGCTGCAGTTTTTTGTGTCTTGATATCCCCTCTGGTCACAATCCCCCTTAGATTGGTTACTATAGCAACTCCTTATTGTTTCCCTATTCCTTCTGGGTTTTCCTCTTCCCTCTCTGTATGAGGGGCTTCCTTCCCTTTATTCTGTAAATGTACACCTTTCTGCAGCTCTCAGCTCCCTTATCTTATGGAAATGTACCTTCTGTAGCTCCCATCTACCTTATCTTATGGAAATGTATCTTCTGCTACTCCCTTATCTTATGGAAATGTACCCTTTGTAGCTCTGTAGTCCTGTGCTTTTCCCATGGATCCCTTCATTCCTAAAATTTCCTAAACCTGCCTATTTCTCCCCTAAAAACTTTCAGAGTGAACCACTGCAGCTGGCCTGGTTTTCCGGTTTTCCTCTAACTAGAACTCTTCTGGGTAGAAAATAACAGGGTGCTCACTGGGAAAAGAAGCAGAAGCATATAGTTTGCAGAGACACAGCTCTGGTATCTTAAAACAGCATAAAGGGAAAGTTTGGATCTCAGAGATAATAGCTCAATAACGTACAAATCCTCTTTCCAATTGAACAGGGTAATGCATAGCTGATACTCTTTAATTCAAAAAATCCAAAAAATATTTCATCCATGGTCCTGAAAATAGCCTAAATACAGAAAAATAATTTGCTGCTACTTTTTAAAACTAGTCAGACTTCTATCTTTTATCCTAAATGGAAATGCAGAGTGGAGCTTAGGCCTGACTTTGATACTTACGTATTGAACATATTGGATCACTTATTAACCTCTCTGTCTGAAAGTTTTCTTACATGTAAAATGTGATTTAAAAATGGCTTCCAAGTTTTTCATAGAAGTATTATGTGGATCTGAGAAGGAAATAGGGGGGCAACTTTGGAGGCTTATAGCCTAGTTCAGTATCTAGTTAATCAACAATTTTGCAAGCCCCATTCTAACTGACCTCGGTGGAGTTGCAAAGCCCACCCTGAGGGGCCTGCCACAAGAAGATATATATATCAAAACCTCCCACATTGGCAGTTCAGGCTTTGGATCAAAGTCCCCTAAACTAGCAGCACTGTGTAATAAAAGTTTTACTTTCCTAATTCCTCTGGTGCTGGCTGTCGCTTCTCCTGGGTTATTCGCCACAACAGATCAAGTTTTTAAATGGATATAAAAATGTTTTCTAATGAAAGGGCGAGGGCTATGCCCTCCATCTTGCCCCGAATCCTCCATTTTGGGGCAGCAGCCATGTGCTCAGCAAGGAACTTCTTCCCGGAAGCCCAAGCCTCTGCTAGCCACACCTAGGATTTCTTTAAACTAACCAATGATAATCAAGGGAAGTGCACGCCATAGATATGACCACATCCTGTGTAACAAGACACTGACTTGCGCCTGGCCAATCGGCAGGGCCCACAGTCCTCTCTCCTCCCCTTACTATAAAACCCCTCTCCCCACAGAGCGGTCTCTCTCTCTGCCTCTTGCCGCTGTGTCAGCGAGCATGGTAGATGGGGAGCCTGAGCTAGCTCGAATAAAGACTCTTATGCTTTTGCATTGGACTCGGTTGGCTCCCTGGTGTGGTTTCTTGGGGATCCTGAAATCTGGGCATAACACTAATATATATTCTTAAAATCAACCATACAAATATTTGGGCATAATATGGCATTTGACTTTCTCTCCATTATGCCTCTGATCTCAGTGAAATCCCTGGTGTAAAAGCTTATAATCCTCATGCCAGAATTGCTGAGAAATGTCTGCTGGGTCTACTGCAGATGGGAAGACCCTGAGGGGTGATTTGCAACCACAGGACCTGGCTGGGAGTGTACAGCACCTGTGATAGTACAGTGCACTGATTCCCATCATTTTAGAGGAAAAAAAGACACCAGGCATAGAAAAAAGTGCACAAGAATGATTAGCTGCAATTAGGTCTATGCGATATAATTATGATTGGTTTGTATCTTACATGTACTCTGCATATTATATATTTATCACAATAAAACCTTATCATCTTATATTTCAAATGCATTTTAAATATGCCTAAGTATAGAAATACACTTTAAACAACATCAATAAAAGCCATATGAATTATTATTAACATTTTTGAGACTAAAGCTATTGATTCTATAATCTTAAAATATGTACGAACACACATAAAAAACAAGGGCAATTTTATTTTTCACTTTGTTAGGAGACACAAAGAAAGTGGCACCATTCAAACAATTCCATTAATTACCTTGCGTTTTATTAACAATAAGGGCCTTTGCGATTGATAGAATGCCAAAGCAAAGGTGAAGGGCACAATCAATCCCAGTAGACATTTATCAAGAGTACAAAGCAAAGCAATTAAGATTACTGCTGAAATCAGTATAGCTCATCTCCTTGGAATAAGAGGACACAGGGAGAATGCACAGGCTGCACCAATTTGTATGTATTCTTAAAACAAGTCAGTAGTACTATTGTAATGTAACCCGCGAATCACAGAAGGATGCCTCAAGAAGTCGAATTAAAGAGTCACATTCATTGCAATCCGGGACTATGAGGGGGCATCTTGCTCTCCCAAATCTCATAGTAATAAGATGGCCGCCAAACCAGACTTATATAGGCAAAGATCACAAAGGTATTGATTACATCCCAAGGTTTGGAATGAGGAACCTGGTTTGCATAAAAAGCAATTTACAGAAGCAGAAGCAGCATGTTATCTAAACTACAGTTTTGGGTCTCCAGATCACTGAATTGACAGAAACACATTATCTAGAACCCTAGGGTCTGGAATGAGGAACCTGGTCAGACTTAAGTATGTTATCTAAATTACAGTTTTTGGGTCTCCAGAACACTGAGTCAACAGGGACACGTTAACTGGAGCCATCTGACCTTGGGATAGCTGTGCTGTCCTTCCCATGTAAAGGAAAATGTGCTTCCTAAGACCAGTATGACCACAACCAATGGGATATTCACAGTACAGTCAATAGGGTATTCAATCGAATGGGGTGATTAGTATAATTCAGAAAATCAAAGTAACTTTTCTATTATTTTAGCAAACAAATAAGTACAGAAACCAAACAGCAGGGTTAAAGTTAAACTATAGTTTCTACCTGAGATGATTGCTACCATACTTCAGTACACAGGGAAGGGATGAACGTTGAATGGGCAATTATCTAGTAGGAAATAGCTGATGATGAAAGACTGAGTAGGAAAATATTAGGGCTATTTTTAAAAAAAATCAAATTTTGGATGAATTTTGAATATGTGGTTTGTTAACACAAAGAATAAATTCATTAAACAACTTAATTGAGTCATTCTTTGATTACTTTGATATATTTAGAAGACTTCACTAAGACAAAGTGTGAATCTTAGTTATCAGTCAATGATAAAAGGGCATCAATTCAAGCCTGCAGACCCATAGTTACAGAGGATTAACCACTATTTCTTTGATAAAACAATATTCTAGCTTGGTAATGAAATAGGAATTTTAGGGGAATATAGGCAGGTTTAGGGAATTTTTAGAATTGGGGCCCATGGGGGAAAAAAAAACACAGGGCTACAAACTGGGAGAAGTTACATTTCCATAACACAAGGGAGCAGCAACAGTTACATTTACATAAGACAAAGGAACTGGGAGTAGCCAAAAGGTCTTTATTTACAAAATAAAGAGGAGAAAGAAAGCCCAGAAGGAACAGGAGAACAATGAGGGAGGAGGGCATTACATGTGCCATGTGATGTTTGGCCTTTGAGCTCAGGAGTTACTATAGTAACCAATTCAAAAGGGAATATTGACCAATCAGAAGGAATATCAGGACACAGGGGCTTGCAGCCTTTATAAACCCTGGAAACAGGAAGTCAGTGGGACTCTTTTCCCCTCCCCTTGTGGGAGTCTGTGCTGTGAGATACTTTCCCCTTCCCCACGTGGGAGTCTGTACTTATTCTTCAATAAATTTCCACCTTTGCTATACCACCTTCAGTCCATGGAGTCATTCTTTGACTCTGATGGACAAAGAATCCAGGTATCCATCCTGCCCAGGGGAACACTGCCTGTTCCAGTCCAAAAATTTCATTTCAGTAATAAAATATGAGTAGGCAGAACCAGCTTCATAGGAATGTGACCTGTGTAGTTGCCTTCAGTTTAGAAGGGTTCACACCTGCATTATGCTCTGCTGAAACTATCTTAAAATTCTTAATATTGTTTGTACAAGAAATCCCGTAGTTTTATTTTACACTAGACCTGAAAATTAACTAGCCCATTTGGAGACCTATAGTAACTAACAAAGGTTAACAGATGAAGAGAAAATCCAGGCAGGGAAAAAAAAAAATGGGCCAAATTTCCCAGACACAAGTGGGAATGAGGATCTTGCAATATCTTCAGGAAAGGATTTTTCTAAGACTTGATTGGGAAGATGGATGTGGAAAAAGATTTTAATGACGTGGAGTTACATTCCTCAGGTTGTAATGTTCCATTCTGATACTGAATTTTTGGACTGGAACCCGGATTCTTTGTCCGCTGGAATCTAAGAATGAATCCACGGACAGAAAGTGGTATAGCAAAGATGGAGATTTATTGAAGAACAAGTACAGACTCCCATGTAGGGAAGGGGAAGAGTCCCCCAGAACTGACTTCCATGTAGGGAGGGGAAAGAATCCCACTGGGTTCCCCTTCCCTATGGTTTATAAAGGCTGCAATTCCTTTGTCCTGATATCCCCTCTGATTGGTCAATATTCTCCTTCGAATTGGTTACTATAGTGATTCCTAAGGCCCTCCTTCCTCATAGTCCTTCCATTCCTCTGGGCTTTCTTCTTTTCCATCTAAATGAAGGGCTTCCTTCTCTTTATTTTGTAAATGTAGACCTTTCTTGGCTACTTCCAGTTCCCTTGTCTTATGTAAATGTAACTGTTGCTGCTTCCTTGTCTTATGGAGATGTAACTGCACCTGGCTTCCTTGTGTTATGGAAATGTACCTTCTCCCAGTCTGCAGCCCTGTGCTTTTCCATGGACCCCAATTCTAAAAAATCCCTAAGCCTGCCTATGTTCCCCCCAAATTCCTGCTTCAATTCCCTCCACGCCAGGCCTGAAAGAGGGACAGCTGGGAGTTCAGCAGGGCCAGAATCAGGGTCAGTGTCCAGAGCTTCCATTCCATGTTGCAGCCGGTGTGGCTCAGCATCCAAGCTAATTACAGTCTATTAGTCCATGTGTGGAGTCCAACATGGCTGTGAGTCCTGTGGGTGCAGCAGGGGAGGGCAGGCATTTGAGAGAGAAGAAAGAGAACTTTGGAAGTTTATATACTTAGATTTTGTGGTTTGCAGTGGTCATGTGCATCATGGCCACTAATTTGTTCCAAGGTATGATTGGCAGACAAGTAGGCACCTTCCCAAGTCTCCCAGATCTTACTGGGTATCCCTTCCCCCATCAAGCATTGGGGAACAGACTTGGAGAATGTTAAATTCAGCTTTTTTGCAAAACTCTATAAATGGTATGTGTTATGCCCAGATTTCAGGATCCCCAATAAACCACATCAGGGAGCCAGCCAGGTCCGATGCAAAAGCTCGGCTAATTACAGTCTATTAGACCATGTGTGGAGTCCAACATGGCTGTGAGTCCTGTGGGTACAGCAGGGGAGGGCAGGCATTTGAGAGAAAAGAGGGAGAACTTTGGAAGTTTATATACTTAGATTTTGTGGTTTGCAGTGGTCATGTGCATCATGGCCACTAATTTGTTCTGAGGTATGATTGGCAGACAAGTAGGCACCTTCCCAAGTCTCCCAGATCTTACTGGGCATCCCTTCCCCTATCAAGCATTGGGGAACAGACTTGGAGAATGTTAAATTCAGCTTTTTGGCAAAACTGTATAAATGGTATGACTATATTATTTGGTCTTCCCTTTCCTCCTTTCCTATTAAATCCAGGTTATTATAATGCATTATTATGGCTTCATAAAAAGTAACTCTGTATTCCTGGGGATCAAAAGGGAAATTTGTACTTGGCAAGGTCAGTGCAATGAAGGAAATGCCCAAATCATGAAGTGCCTTTTAGGTAAAGTTATGGATTTTGTTCAGTTCTTCTAGGAAGAAGATGCCAAGACAGAGTTAGAAGTGCAAGAGATTTATTGGAGAAAATGCCTGTAAAAATTTACAATAATCAGGAAAAGCTTTCAGACTATGATGCAGGACTAAGACTTGGGGGAATAGGATTGCATAGGATGTTAAAGGTTGCAGTGCAGCTCCTATAAAATCTTATCTGGGCTGAGGATGGTCAAGAGCATGGATTGCCCATTAGATGAGTTCTGCAATGGGTAAGGATGGCCCAGTTCTGGTACCTTCATTATTCCGTCATTAGCCAGCAGCAGTTTAGGGAGTCATCTTGGTAAAAAACCTCAGGCAAATCCTGCAGATCAATGCTGTCAGCTACCGCCATGAGGAGTGGCAGGTTGTCTCTTGAAAAGGGATCTGGGTGCAGTGTCAGAGGTTTGCACTTCACTTTCCAGAATTTGATGATTCCTATTTCAGAAGCCAAGTATCCAATGCGGGGTGATTCCATAACCAAGTATGTCATTCCAATTACACTGAGGTACTGACAAAATGATCAATTGGACACTGTGGATCCAGTCTAAGGTGAATTTTAGTTAGAAATACTGGCCACCATATGCTCCAAGTTTAGCAGGAGGCTATGATGTTGCTTTGTGTCTTTATGTATCAGTGTTAGCTACAATGTGGGTCCAATTATCCTTTAAGTGTTGGAATATTCCTCTTTCTCTAGTATTCAATCAACTAAGTAAATTGACATATGTTCTTTTGGGGAGGTACTAACAAAATCTTTGCAGCATGTTCTTGCTGTGGGACTACAGGGTTCTTCTTTTGAGAAAAGAAAAGAGAAGAGAAAGAAAAAAAAGAAAAGAAAAAAAAGAAAAGAAAAGGAGAGAAGAGAAAAGGAGAGAAAAGAAGAGAAAAGAAAAAAATAACTAGAGAAAAGGAGAGAAAAGAAGAGAAAAGAAAAAAATAACTTTTTAAACCTTAAAATTGGGTTAGGTATGGAAACTGAGCAAAGAATGTGACTTTACATCAAGGTCATTGCCCTTTCCCGATTGCTTCTATATCCTGACTTTTTCTGATTAGAGATGCTAAACAGAATTTGGGTGGCTGCTCTTTTATTTGTCTGGTGGTTACGCACTGCCTGCCACTTGGCATCTATTGCTTTTGGGCCCCATCTTCCCCATTGTGCCATTTAAAAAGCCAAGTCTTAGCTTAGAAGCTGCTTCTCCTACTGACATACTTGACCTGCGTATGAGAACAATCCCTCAACTTAGTGATGCTAGAAACTATCTCATCAGCACATTTTTGGTGGTTCTGGTGGAAGTTGTGTCCTCTGTGTTTTCTGGCTCTGGTAGCTTCATGTAACAGAATTATTCCAACTTGCCAATATTCTTAAATCATTTCCTCCTTTCCTCTACCAATGCATTTTACTTTTGCTCAGTGTTAGCCTCCACCTTCTCTATTCTTCTAAGAGCTACCCCAGCAGTGAATTTTCTCTACCCTGTGGGGTACTTGCCAGTATGTTAAAACCCATATCCCAAATAAGTGCCCCCAATTAATTTGTGCTTATCAATGTTATATTCCAGTTTACCTTAAAAACTTGGTGATATCTTCTTAATATCTTTAGTTTCCCTTTACTGAGACTTGTTTTCTCCTCTAAGTGGTCATATTGATAGAGTCTCCTTCTTCCTTCTCCTTCTCCTTCTCCTTCTCCTTCTCCTTCTCCTTCTCCTTCTCCTTCTCCTTCTCCTTCTCCTTCTCCTTCTTCTTCTTTCTTCTTTTCTTCTTGCATGCATTCCATAATTGATTCATGAAAAAAATGTTTAATTTTCTCTAATAATTTCTAAGAGTGCAGAAATCTTTAGACTGATCTACTAGCTAAAAGTCATTTCTGTCCCTTTATTATTTACTAGGTAAAAGTCCAACTTCCAACTAGGGTGGACATATATTAAACTCACTAACAGCCTCTTTCAAACTCGTCTCTTATTTTGAGGTAAGAAAGTAGGGAATTTACCTCTCTCATTTGGGTGGGTCAGGAACGGTAATCACCTCAACCTGACAATCCTACTTTAATAGATCTTCCTCTTCAAATCCTCTCCAATCTTCAACTCCAGACCCTTTCATAATATCTATGTGTTTGAGCGCCTTCTCAAAGGTTATCTAAGCTTTTCTCTAACACGTAATTATCAACTGTTAATATTGGGTTAGAACCTCACTTCAGGTTATCATATGTGCTAGATCTTGATGTTTCAAGATTCTTCAAATTCAACATCCAGTTGTAACTACATGGAGTGATTTTAGCAGTTTAAGTGAAGCCACATATTGCAGTGATCTTGAGGCAAAAAATGGAGCAAGTAACAGTTATTCTGGGAGATTTTTCTGTTTTGCTTCATTTTTTAAATGTTAGTAATTAAAGAAAGTTAAATGATTTTGAGAAGGACCAAATAGAAAGTAAGAGGTTAATGATAAAAAAGAGAGAAGATAATGGATAGTTTGTAGCCCTCAAAAATGTATAGTGGAGCGATGGACTTTAGAATAACAACACGAAACTCTTTTATCCTGTCCACAGGCAGGAGAAAAACAAAATGTAGACTCCTTGCCAGACTAATTACCATAAGCTCTGTAGTGATATTAGCAAATGTGAATATCCCAACATGTGTCGGGACTCAAGAAGAGGTTATAGGAAAAAGAAGACATACTGAATCAGCTGAGCAGAAACCGCAATCTATAATTTCACGCACTGGGTAAATTCGATGCCAAATGCAGGGCCTGAGAAGCTGGATCTGCTGTTTTAAAGCCCTTCCTGGATCAGGTGGAACATGAGTCAATGTGAAAACCTTAAGATATATCTGGGGGTAGAGAAAAGTGACCACAGCCCTATGACCCAACCTCTACCAGAATGTTGCCCTATTAAGGGAAAAACCGACCCCGAAAACCTGGGATAAAATATTAGTTGCTATATTTGCCCATAAACAGTCTTAAATATGTGCTGCTACCAAATCCTCATGCCAAGGATTCTAAGATGAGATTTATAACTGTTAAACCAGGTCCTGCAGGGAAGGTTTAAGTGATGGCAATTTTCCCACGAACACATTTAAACTTTGTAAATGTTGTAGGTTGAACTGTGCCCCCCACCCCCAGTATATATTGGTACCTAAGAATGTAACTTTATTTGAAATAGTGCCTTTCCAGATGTAGTCAAGTTAAAATGAGGTCATACTGGATTAGGGCGGGTTCTAATCTGGTCACTGGCTCATATTCTTATTAGAAGTTAGCTACTACTTTATCATGGCAGCTGGGAGATAGTGGACACTGTCTTCTTTGGTGGGTATATTTCAAAGGGGTGGTCCTTGAGAAAAATATTCCCAGGTTATAAAACAGACAAGAAGCTTGTTAAAAGATTTGGGTATTAAAGGAGCAGAGGAAGAATTTACAATTACAGGTTCCCGAAAATAAATGCTCTAAGAAAAGGGAGGCCATGCGCCTAGAGGCATGAAGAGTGCTTCTTATTCAGCTTCTAGAAAGGACTTCCCTGTGCTCTCCCTCCCAGGGGCACACCCACACCTTTCTTCCCTCTCAGCCCTGCATCTCCTAAACTCTAAGGGTCCCCAGGGACTTGCAATCAGGGGAGCAATGGGAAGTGACCTTTCATCCCAGGCTAACCCCCTGAGCCTGTCTTCAAGGCCCCCTTTTCTCTGACTTTACAGTGAGCTGACAGCAGCCCAGCCTTGGCTCTCCTGTGGCCTTTTTTACCCTAAGCCTTTTCCTGTTTCACTGTCTCCAGCTTTAATAAACATACTCACAAAATGCACCTGGAAGAAAAAGGAAAAGAAAGAACTTCCTTGCCACTCCTTGAATCAGACTGCTAGCCCCCCAAACTGTAAGAGAATAAATTTCTGTTGTTTTAAGCCAATTGGTTTGTGGTAATTTGTTACAGGAGACCTAGTACATTAATTTAAAAAAATAATAATAATGTTCTGGAACTGCAGGATGGTGAAGATAGTATATTGTCCCTCTCATTTACAATAAGAAATGCAAAATCTTAGTAATAAAGACATCCTCCCTATAAAAAACACAGTTGTGAACCGATAAAATGATACGTTGTTTTAGAGATTAAAATCATCTCCAAATTTAAGTAGACTGAATAGTTACGTATGAATTATGTTAAAACTTTAAGCACCCCTCTTCCTTAGATATTTTTACGTGTTTACTAGAAGCCCAGTACATGGATTCATGCACCAGTGGGGTCCCTCAGCCTGGCCTGTACCCACTCACAATCCGGGAACCCTTGGGGGGTGTCAAACTGCCAGTTTTGGCCCGATCCCGATCCAGCTGAAACCAGCAGTCTGACATCCCCCAGGGATGTAGTAGTACACGAAGTGGCAGGCGGCCAGGGAGGAGCCTGAGCCTGGGCTGGGCGCTGTGCTGCTCCCGCTCATCCTGGCCCGCTGCACCTGCTGCTGCCGCCACCTGATAGTGCTGCCACAGAGGCAGGAGAGGCTCATGCTGCCACAGGTGCACCCACCAGCCTTGAGCCTGGCGTCTGGTGCCCATTGGTCAGCTGAGTGGCGCTCCCGCGGTGGGAGTACACTGACCACCAGGGGGCAGCTCATGCTTTGAGCATCTGTCCCCTGGTGGTCAGTGTGCATCATAGTGATTGGTTGACCGGTCATTCGGTCTTATATAGAGATCTTGCTCTATAGGGCATGAGAAAATTAAGTCTTATTCAGCTTTTTCCCAAGTACCTGGCATATGATATTTCTTGATACTCCTTAACAAATACTTGCTGAATAAATGAATGTAAGAATTAAGATAGTAACCAAAGTTCAAAGTTACTCTCTCTCCATCTTTCAAAACTCAGACACCTAATCAGTAACTAAGATACTCTACCTTTATTTTTTATACATCAGTAAATTCCACTCTGTCTTCTGCATCTGCGTGACCACCGTTTCAATTCAGAGAGCACTCAAGATCTTGCTTCTACAGTATTTCTTCAATTTTATTGCCTGAAGCAGTTGTTCAAATGGATGCTGGTGTAAGAATTAATAGAAAATTAATTTATTTAATTAATTAAATGCAAATAGATATACTGAGATTAATAGTTAATACAATATTAAAATATGAAGGACTAGAGGTCAATTGCAAAGTAACAGAAAATCATGAATTAAGTAAATTTCATGTGTATTTAACAGGTCATGTAAGATCATAATTCAGTGTAGTATTTACTGATAAGAATATAGCATGGTTTTAAATAATGAGTTTTCTAGAGAGACATCATGCGAGACAGTATACAAAAATTAATTCTCATCATTTGTAGACTCTATACTCTCTCCTTTGGTTATTTTCAGTTACCTAGAAGTCAATGCATTATTTGAATCCTTAAATGCACAGCAACCTTTTATATTGCTTAAGAAGTCCTGGCTGGCCCAGCCGGTGTGGCTCAGTTGTTGAGCACTGAACTAGGAATAAATTTCGGTTTATGGTTCAATTCCTGTTCAGGGCACATGCCCAGATTGTGGGCTCAATCCCCAGTGTGGGGCATGCAGGAGGCAGCCGATCAATGATTCTCTCTTATCATTGATATTTCTATCTTTCTTTCCCTCTCCCTTCCTCTCTAAAATCAATAAAAATATATTTAAAAGAAAGAAGTCCTGGATATTTCCAATAATGAATATATTAATTTTTCATAATTTTTATGTTAAATAAATAAGCATTTAAAAATAAGGTTAGAGAAGTAAAAATTTAATGACATGTTGACAATACAAAATTCCTGGAGATTACCAGTTTAACAATTTTTTGAAATTGCTACACAGGAATTTATACACTACCTAAAAGACGATGGTCTCTTTGGTCTTCTCAAACAAAGCAAGTGTTTTTAGCCAAAAGTTTTCCTTTTATACACCAAGGAATAAAGCTAATGTAAACTTTACTTTGAAAAACTTTATTTGAAAGAAATCAAAGTGTAAAATACTAGTAACAGCATGAGCTTAATTTGACAGGTATAATTTAAAGTATTTAGGAAAATAATTTACTTGTATAATTACCATTTATTAATTGAAAGTTATTAGTTTGGTAATTATAAATTCTTTTTATCCTTATACTAAAAAACTGTCCTTTGAATGAGAATCACATGTTTTCATAATCCTTTGCTCTAGATTGCATTATCTTTCCTCTCTTGTAGCAGAATAGAAATGGTTTACTTTAGCATCAGACAAAAACAAAATGTGAATTCTGCCTGCATCCGTAGAACCAGTATGCCTGGAAGACATATAGCTTACACTTTCTGAGGTTCAGAGATTTTCCAGTATGTCCCATGGAAAGAAATTTTTAATTTGATTGAGCAAAATGTCATTATTTGAGATGTTAGCTTCTCCCCCTCCAAAACAATACTAAGCACTGATTGTTTACAAAA
Organism: Myotis lucifugus; assembly: GCF_000147115.1. NCBI lineage: Eukaryota > Metazoa > Chordata > Mammalia > Chiroptera > Vespertilionidae > Myotis > Myotis lucifugus. The sequence continues at coordinate 10,214,861 of NW_005871057.1, forward strand.
CCACTATCTGTGCATTAAAATTTTATACATATAAAATTAGAAAGCTTAATTACCCATTCTGTATAGCATGTATAGAAAGAAATGAGATATGTGGGACAGTGTTTGCTTGTGTAAATGTGCATGTATATGAGCATGCATACACATGTGTATGTGCACTATGATTTAGAGTGAGAAAATATCCTCAGCATCCAAAATAATAAAATTTCTCAAAACAGTAATTGGAAAGAGTATTTGCACACCTATGTTTACTGTAGCATCATTTACAACAGCCATGATATGGAAGCAACTCAAGTGCCCATCAATACATGAGTGATAAAGAAGTTGTGGTACATACATAAAATGGAATATTACTCAGACATAAAAGAATGAAATTTTACCATTTGGGACAGCATAGAGAGACCTAGAAAGTATGCTCAGTAAAAAAAGTCAGATAGAAAAAGATAAATACCACATGATTTCACTTACATGTGGAATCTAAAGAACAAAATAAATGAACAAACAAAATATTCAAGACTCATATTTACAGAGAACAGACTGATGGTTGCCAGACAGGAAGAGAGTGGGGGGACTGAGTAAAAAAGGTTGCCAGTTATAAAAACAGTCACAGGGATGTAAAGTACAGCATAGGGAATATAGTCAATAATCCTATATAATAAAGAGGTAATATGCAAATTAACTCTCACACCCTCACAAGATGGCTGCCTATGACCAGGCCGGCAGGGGGCTAGCGAGGGATGACCAAACGACTGAACAAGCAGGCTGCATGGGGTGACCAGGCCAGCAGGGGAGTTAGTTTGGGACAACCAAACGACTGAACAGCAGGGTGCGTGGGGTGACCAGGCCAGCGGGGGTGCCGTGAGGGGCGACCAGGCTGGCAGAGGGGGCAGTAAAAGGTCACCAGGCCAGTGGGGGGCAGTTAGGGGCGACCAGGTGGCAAGGAGGGGGCAGTTGGGGGCAACCTAGTTGGCAGCAGGGGGCAGTTAGGGGCGACCAGGCCAGCAGGAGGGGCAGTTAGGGGTGATCAGGCTGGCATGCAGAGGCAGTGAGGGGCAATCAGGCTGGCAGCGGGGGGCAGTTAGGGGTGACTAGGAAGGCAGGCAGGTGACCGATTAGGAGCCAGCAGTCCTGGATTCTGAGAGGGATGTCCGACTGCTGGCTTAGGCCCGATTCCTGGGATCAAACTGGCAATCGGACATCCCCTGAGGGATCCAGATTGGAGAGGGTGCAGGCTGGGCTGAGGGGATAATCCCCCCCCCCCGCCCCCGTGCACGAATTTCATGCACCAGGCCTCTAGTATTGTAATAACTACATATGGTGCCAAGTGGGTACTGGAAATATTGGGAGGAACACTTTATAAAATATATGTCTGATCATTATGCTGTACATTTGAAACTAATATGAAATAATATGTAATATAAACTGTAATTTAAAAATTAAATTAAACAAATAATCACATTTATTTAGTTGGGAAAATATTTTAGTGTTGCTTAGATTCACTATCACCTGAATGATGTTCTCCTAATAGATAATCCGTTTCTTTTCTGTTTTTTGTTTTTTTGTTTTAATTGCTCTCAGTTACATTGTGGAGTAATTATCCTTAAGGAGTGGAATATTGCTCTTCTAAATTTTGACTGTCCCTCTTTCACAGAGAGAGTCCTTATTCTGGACATTCAGAGGTGTTGGAAGATGCTATATAGAACAAAAGCCTAGGAGGCTTCTTCTCTTTACATTTACCCAATTGAGATACAATGCAAGGCAATTAAAATCATAGGCTGCGCAGCACCTTAACCTGCTTTCTCTATAAGTTTTAGAATTTAATTGACTACTATACCACCATTCAAATACTGAGCTGCTGTGTGAGTTATTTGGGGGATTAAAGAGAAAAAAGGTTAGCTGCAGGATATGATGTGGGCTTGTCGATACCTGGCCTTTTCTTTATGGATACCTAAGATATAGTGAGGTCACACACTGTGCCTTTAATGTTAGATAGTATGAAACTACTGGAAAATTTTTCTTAAGTATAAATTGACTATCCTGAAATGGAGATATATAGAAGAGAAAATAGAAGTATAATTGTTCAATAAACATGGTTGGCATGAGCTAGCATTGCTGAATTTCTTTTAAATATATATGACTTTAATCATCATAATAATAAACAGTAGGGAAGAACTGCTCTACCCTCTCAAGAAAGCCACACTTTTTAAAGCACACAATTCAAATGCTACCTTCTCTTGAAGGACTTTCTATAAAGCCAACTTAGTCCCTATTTTCTTTCTGTTTTCCCATGCTATTTTGTATATTTTCCTTTATTATAGCCCCAACTTTCTCCCTGCATGCTTCCAACCTCCATTCTTCAAAGGAAGGAATTCAATATAATCTAAGTATATTTAGCACCTCATAAAGAACCAGATATTTAATTCTCAGCAGGAGCTAAAAAATGTTTAATGAGTGAATGAAGCACTATACAAGCCAACAAAGCATGTGTGGTCAAAGAATTAGAGTGGACCGTTTTAGCTAAGTGACAGAAATCTAATCATGAAGAATTATATTGGCTGAAATAGCTCAGATGTTTAAGGACAAAGTAGAGTTGACTTTAAACACAGAAAATAGAAGAGAAATAATTTTCTTACAGCTGGATAAAAAATCTCGGTCAGAACTCTGATAATTAGGTTTGTTCCTCTGGTTAACGTATCTGGGATCATTTACCTATTTCTATAACCAGCTAGGGTTGGGGTAGGTTAAACCTCATTTCAAATGAATGAAATGGGTTTCTCATAGGAAAGAAAATGTCTCTAAAACAAAGAAAGAAGTGGATGCTAAGCAAGCCAAAATATCAGATGTCCCCTTACATCAAAATAATTTAGAAGACAACTATTGGAAGCACTTGATAGGCAAACAACCAACAAGAAGTTACCCAAACCAGCTCTTCCTTGACTCCAAACCTGAATATCTCTAAGCTATCAAAGACATTTATTTATCTACCCATGCTTTGCTATTTTTATTTATTTATTTAACAACAATTTATTGAGGCTGTATCATGTACCAGACACTGTGCAGAGGCAGACACATAAACAGATGATTACAAAGACAACAAGTTTCCTTAACCCTAAGGTATATCTTATTAAATAATTAATTAGCTGCATGATTGAATGACTAATTCACTTAAACAATACATGATTATTTTATATGCATAATATACTGATTTTTTCATGATTATATTTTAATATCTATTCACATTAAACTACAGAGTAGCCCTAACCGGTTTGGCTCAGTGGATAGAGCGTCGGCCTGTGAACTGAAGGGTCCCAGGTTCGATTCCAGTCAAGGGCATGTACCTGGTTTGCGGGCTCATCCCCAGTAGAGGGCGTGCAAGAGGCAGCTGAATCGATGTTTCTCTCTCATCGATGTTTCTAACTCTGTATCCCTCTCCCTTCCTCTCTGTAAAAAAATCAATAAAATATATTAAAAAAATAAAATAAAATAAACTACAGAGTAAAATGAGCACAAAACAACATTTTTGCTTGCTTTTTTTTCTGTGAAGAGAGAATGTTAAATAAGATATATATCTCTGGTAAATGTATCTTATTCACATTTTGAGCATATCTTTGTGATATTCCTTGCTTTTTTCTTTACTTCATTATTGTGGGAGAAGATAATTTTTAACTATTTGGAGATGTATTTGGGTTAAAAATGGGCACTCAGTGTAGAATTTTTATGTTATTCTGTTCTTTATTCTTTAAATTGGAAGTATGTATTAGATAATTGTATAATGACTCAATTTTAGTATTCAATTGAAATCACATTTTGAATGATTTAAGAAAATGAAACTGAATAATTTACATACATTTTAAAAGGAAGAAAATATCTACACTGTATGAGGCAATACAACAAATAATAAAAGTGAAAGGAAAATTAGTTGCTCACAAAAGAATCTAAATTTTCAAAGGTGCAAGACAAACAACTTTCTACCTGTCTATGCAAAGAATTGTTTTTCAATAATTGAAGAGTATTTGTATTATAAAATAATTAATTTTATAGTTTTTCCTCCCACTCATTATATTATCTAGTTGAAGTTAATTGCTCTCATAAGACATGCCAGTACAATTGATGATCGGTCCTATCTGTATTTTCATTTTCCTCCTTTTCAATGTCTATGGACCAACTCTCATATATGGTTCTAATTTGTTTCTGATGATTGAAGGATCACATGTCTCTGCATGCCTGGGATAGATGTAGTTTTCTCCTCCTCAACATTTTGTTTAATTCTCTGTGTGTTAACATAGTGTTGTTATGGAATCTTATTTGTTTGTATAAAGTATTTGTTCCCATTTAAGAAAGATATTTTTGAAAAAAAATATAAACAAATTAAATATGCAATGAGAGAGATAATTCTAAAATCTCAGGTGTAAGAATTATTTTTTTTAGAGGTTGGTACCCCACCGATATTTAGAGCAATAACCAAAGTAGTTCTATAGTGAAAACAATTGGAGATAATCACGATTTAAAATTTCAAGGCTGTCCAAAGATCTAGTCACAAAAACTCTTTAATAGTTAAGAAAAATCCCTGCTCCCTGAAATAAATATTAAAGCAATAAAAACTGGTCATTGTTTGGAACATTGCTGTTCAGTGGAAATATAACATGAGCTCCATATTCTGTAGTAGACACATCAGAAAAAGTAAAATAAATAGGTACAATTAATTTAATAACACATTTCATTTTATCTAAGATACTAAAAATATTTTACCACTTGATCCATATTAAAAATATTTATGATATATTTACCTTTGATACTTTTATTAAAATATAATATATATTAACATGTACAGTACATCTTGATTTGGAATAGTCATATTTCAAGTACCCAACAGTGGACGACCACACTTCTGGAACATTCAATAATGTAAGAGAAACTCAAGATCTCAAATAAAGATACAACTAATGTGAAAAATTAAGAAATTACCATTCTCTATCAAATAGATATAGTTAAAATACATTTTATAAGGCACATGCTTACTAGTTTATGTGTTTGCATAATAAATTGAAAATGTGAGAGCACAACTCTAATGAACTAGTTGGCCGAATAAAACTTATTCTATGCCATGGCTGGTTTTGCTCATTAGTTAGAGCATCAGCCTGCAGACCAAAGATTCAGATTTGATCCCTGGTCAAAGGCACATACCTAGGTTGCAGGTTCCCCAGCCCCACCCTGGTGGGGCCACATGCAGGAGGCAACCAATCGATGTGTCTCTCTCAAATAGATGTTTCTCTCTCTTTCTCTGCACCCCTCCACCCTCCCTCCCACTCTCTAGAAATCAATGGCAAAAAATATCCTCAGGTGAAGATTGAAAAAATAAAAAGTATATTCTAGACATATACCATATGTACTAATCAGGTTGTATTTGAGGCTCACCTGCATTAGAATCACTAGGCTATTTCTTGGTAAGCACCAAATTCTTGGCTTACACTTCAGAATTATGTTTTTCAGAATTTCTGGAATTGAAGACTAAGAATCTATGTATATAACTGTTCTTTGTGTAATTTTTATGCATGTAAATATTTGAAATATATGACTGTATGTTACATACTAAACAGAATTTAGTAATACCCTAATAATTAACAAGGAGAATTGCTTCACTTTGTCAAACTAATTCATAAATCATATGAGACACAAGTGTTGTCTGAAGATACATCCTATGTTATTCTCAGGCTGGCAGATCCAGATTCATTTGTTTGGTAGACATCAATTAGCCATTCATTCTAAAGCAAATCTAAGAAAGATTAATAAATTATTAATTCACTCTTAACTAAATCTAAGAAATAAAGGATAAGAATAAAATATAAAGAAATAAGGATTATAGAATAAGAATAAATAAGATAAATAAAAATCATTAACAATTTTAAGAAAGATGTAATAAGAAAGTTTAATGGAGCATGATCTTTCTAGGTTTGGGGGATACATAAATATTTTCTTTTTTATTATAAAGAAATAAAAGACAAACAACTAATCACATAAAATTTGCTAAAATGCAGGCTACAGGAGAGATAGAAATGTGGCAGACACAGGACACTGTATATAAAGTGATCACAGAAGTTCTTGAAAAGAAACTTGAGCAAAGATCTAAATGAGAAAATCAAGTGAAATCTTGAATATATAAGCTTATTAGGCAGAGGAAGGGGATATTGAGTGGCCCTGGGCTTGTCATATTCAGAGAAAGGAATAATGTTGGTAGGCTTTCATAGATCAAGTCGGAAGGAGAATGGTAAGAGCTTATATATAATAACCAGGAGCCAGATCATTTTGATTCTTACAGTATTATAGGGGTTTGGAATTTTATTACATATGTGATAAAAAGCACATACAATATTTAGGATAGGAAAGAAACAAAACAATTTATGTTGTTAAAAAGTCACTCTGCTCTGTGGATAAATGACTAGAAGAGGGCAAGAGTGGAAGCAAAGAGATTGCTTAGAAGAATATTATAGATGTTCAGTGACCTATTTTGAGACTTGTACTGGGTCATAGAGAGGTCATAAGGAATTGCCCAATTTTGGCTATATTTTAAGAACTCATGAATCTAGTTGATGAAATCCGATATAGGCTATGAGAGAAACAAGAAGTAAGTTTGACTCCAAGATTGTTGGTCTGGTTTTGGATAAGTGGATGCATGACATTTCTATTAACTGTAGGACACATTTTTACAACCTTAGTGGCTTAAAACAACACCCATTCACAGTTTCTGTGGATAAGGAGTCTGGGTTCCAGTTAGCTGGGTCATTTGCTCAAGGTCTCACCACGTGGAAATTGAGATATCACACAGGGCAGCAATATCATTTGAGGCTTGAAGTTCCCTTCTCAGCTCACTCAGTTTTGGCTGAATTCAGTTTCTTGTGGTTGTCCAGCCAAGATGCCCAGTTTCTGACTGCTGGCCAGGTACCATTCTCAATTCTAGAGGCCAATCTTGAGTCTTTGCCATGTGGCTCTCTCTACAGCATGGTATTTTGACCCTTCAAGGCCAGCAGGAGAATCCTGCTGCTGCTGTTTCTTGTCTCTTTTAATAGTTTATCCAATTGGATCAGGACCACTCAGGATATTATTCCTTTCGATTAGCTCAAAGTCAACTGATTAGAGACTAATCCAATGTTTGGAGGTTGGGACAAAGAGGAGAAGCCAATAAATGACACTACTAGTAAAAGTGAATAGCCTAAGAGAAGGAAAGTGTGGTATCCTGGAAAGAAATTAACACAATAGTGTCAGCAAATAATTGATTATGTGTAATGCAATTAAGAAGTTCAGTAAGATGTGGACTGATAATTGATGATTGCACTTAACAATATGGATGTCAATGTGAGACAGGCCAGTAAGCCAGGACAAGTGAAATAGGAAAACTGAGAACAGATAGTACAACAGCAGTTTGTAGCCATGTAGAAAATCAAGATGCCAAGCAGTTTCAGCCATCTAATAAATCCTATCTTTCCTAAACCAGGGACATTTAAGGGTAAATGGTTTGCCCTTCTCCTCTGCAACCAGAGGGTAAATAGCTTAAATCACCCTACTCAGGAAGACAGATTACAGAAATTCAATTAGTGCTATTTGCCAATCACACCCAAGAACAAATGAAGTTAAGAGAATAAATCTCATTTTGGTACATCAGCATAAACCTGATGAATATTCTATTGAGATTCTCCCCTAAGACTTCCTCTAAGATTATAGCTCGTGAGAAAGAGATACAGTGGGGCCTTGACTTACGAGTGTCCCGACTAACGAGTTTTTCGAGATACGAGCTGTCTCTCGGCCGATTTTTTGCTTTGATTTGCTAGCTAAAATTCGGGTTACAAGCCAGCTTCAGATACCCCACCGCTAGTTGGCGCAGCGAACGTAACAGTGAATGCCACAACATCAGCCCAGCATCACGTGCCTCACTCGTTCACTCTTTGATTTGACATATGAGTAATTTGAGTTACGAGCTCCGTCACAGAACGAATTAAACTCGTAAGTCAAGGCCCCACTGTATTAGTAAAGCCTCAAGACAAAGAACACAGCCTGTGTTCTCCCTCTGGGGAGCAGCCCTGGCCATGCCCTTTCCCTTCTCCTTCCCCCACAGGCATCCATGGCCTAAACCCTAAGGGATCCCAGGAGACTTACAATCTGGGGAGCAATTGGCAGTGGCAGCTCGTCCCAGGCTACTCCCTGAACCTGATTCCAAGGTCCCCTTTTCTCTGACTTCTCAGAGAACTAAGGCAGCCCAGCCGAGGCTCTCCTGTTGCTTCTTCTATGCTAAGCCCTTTCTTGTGTTACTGTCCCAGCTTCAGTAAATGTTCCTCATAGTCACCTAGACTCACGTTGTGAAATTTTTCCTGCAACAAGTCAAGAACCTACATACTACTAGCTGGCCCTAGGCAGACCCACCAAGGGTCAGATCCCCTTTCTGATAAAAAATGTCGCACTTGAGAGGATACAGTGGTGTGATGAGGATGGATGTACAAGTGGCATGATTTGGAGAGAATGGGAATTGAGGAAAGAGTATATGGTGACTGGTAGTATAGTCAACTTTTAAAAACAGCTTTACCATAGGGATAAAGGGAAATGGGGCTGTAGCTAGAGAGGGATATGCATATGAAAAGGCTTTAATTTTTAATATGGGGGTTAATCTATGCTAATAAAATGATCCTGAAGAGAAAGGAAATTGCAAGATGCTATAGAGAGGAAAACAGCTCTTGAAGCAAAGTTCTTGTGGTGAAAAGGAAAACGATATAATAGAACCTAGCGCAGAAGTAAAAGGTTTGCCCTTAGAAGTCCACATAGTTCATCTGCAGTGAGGAGAAAATCAGTCTGTGGCTAGATACAAGGTAGTTAATAGATTTGGTGGTGGGGGTAGGGATTAGCTTCCTTAATTGCTTCTATTTCTCAGGGAAATAAGAACATTGGGAGTACAGAAAGGCACATAAAGGTTTAAATAAAATATAAACTATTTCTTTGTGAGTGGGAGATTGAATTGACCAACTAAATCTCAGAAAACCCAGTTGAGACTTGTTGTGCCAATAAGCACATTGCATTTTCTTCTCTCTAACCAAGTCCAGCTGTTCACACAATATCTTATTGGACTCTTTATGATTAAAAAGATAAATTTCTATCTTAACACAAGGAAATGTTACAACAACCAGTGGTGCCTTAATTAAGACAGAGTGGATACAGATGAGATATGTTAAAGTGAAGTGTTTCAGGTCATACCAATATAAATTTCAGGTTTTTCTAAATGCAGAATATACAAATGAAATATTTGACAATTTGAAAACTTAAAAAAATTTTTGAACTCTCATCCAAATTAAGAATAGCAAAAAGAGTCAGTGTAAGAAAGAAAGAAATGCTTTAGAAATGGCATTTTTCAGAAAAATGCCTTTGTATGAAGTGATTGTTGAGCCACTTCCAATAAAAGTGCTCCTGAAGAGATAGTGTCAAATATAAACATCTATAGAACCATATATATCATATAACCCAGCAATTTCTCTTCTAGGTATCTACTAAAACAATTGAAAACACTTGTTTATAAAGATATATGTACTCCTATGTTTATTACATCATTATTTACTACTAGAGGCACCAGTGGAGTCCCTCGGCCTGGCCTGCAGGATCACCGGCTCTCCGACATTCCTTGCGGGGTCCCAGATTGTGAGAGGATGCAGGCCAGGACGAGGGACTCCACTGGTGCACAATCAGGGCTGGGGAGGGACACAGGAGGTTGGCCAGCCGGGGAGGGACTGTGGGAGAGCTCCAGGGCAAGTCTGGCCCATCTCACTCAGTACCGATTGGCCGGACCCCAGCAGCAAGCTATCTTATTGGTCGGATCGTCTGCCCCCTAGTGGTCAGTGCACATCATAGTGAGCAGTTGAGCAGCCTTAGAATATCATTAGCATATTACGCTTTGATTGGTTAAACGGCCAACCAGTCGACCAGACACTTACTATATTAGGCTTTTATTATATAGGATAGCCAAGTCATGGAAACAATCCAAGTGTCCTTCAACAATGATTGGATAAAGAATATGTGCTACATATATACAATGAAATACTACTCAAACATTAAAAAGATGAAATATTGCTATTTGTGACAACACGGATGGATCTTGAAAGTATTATTCTAAGTAAAATAAGATAGAAATAGACAAAAACCATATGATTTTTACTCATGTGAGATATAAAACAAAAAGCAATAAATGAACAAAAAAACAAACTCACACACAAACAATAAATAGTATGGTGGTTACTAGAGGGAAAGGGGCTGAGGGGAGGACAAAGAGGGTAAAAGGGGTCAAATATGTTGTCATGAAAGAAACTATACCTTGGGTTGAGCAATAACATTGAGCAATAACATATACAGATGTATTATAAAGTCGTGCACCTGAAATTTAAGTTATTAACATATGTTACTCCAATACATTTAATAACAAATAAAATGAAATGAATATCTGCTAGACTCAAAGAGGATAAGGACAACTTATAAATGTGAACAAAAGGATAAATTAAACAGTTTGAGAGAAAAATAGGAAAAGAGAAAAGGACCATTCCCTGTGTGGCTCTGCCCAAATTTTCATTTTTTTAATAAGAACATCAGTCATCTTGGATTAAGGGCTCATTCTACTGACCTCATTTTAACTTGATTACAGTTGCAAAGACTCTATTCCAAATAAAGTCACATTCACAGGTATGGAGATTAAAGCTGCAGTGCACCTTTGTGGGGAACAGAACTCAATCCATAACAAACACCAAACCCTCTTATACATTAACTAGAGGCCCGGTGCATGAAAATTCATGCACTGGAGGGGGGGGTCCCTCAGCCCGGCCTGCCTCCTCTCACAGTCTGGGAACCCTCAGGAGCAGGAGGAAACCCAGCAATCAGGGGAAGGCTACCCATCACACCTGTGCTGCTGCCACTGCCGGCAGGGCAAGCCTGGGCCGGCTCTGGTTACCTGAGCCTTGGACGGCCCTGGGCAGCTGGGCAGCCACCATCTGAGGCTTGCCTGTGCTTCGGGCTGGCCCTGGGCAGCTGGAGGGCTGAGGGGACTGGGGGACTCTGGAGGCAGGTGCCCCAGTGGGGCTGAGGGGACTGGGCACCACCATCTTGTGGCTGTGGGCACCGCCATCTTCGTGAGGGTGTGACGGTCAATTAGCATATTCCCTCTTTATTAGATAGGATTCTGTGTTGTTGTTTTAAATCAGCCCTCAAGGTAAACCATATGCAGAGAGGATTATAGCTTCAAGTATGCTGAATGTTATGACAAAAAAATGTGTTTTGTTTCCCAGATCATTTTATTAGATAAGAGTGATAAGAGTGTCTTTGTTCAATTTCCTTGTTTTGTTTATATTATTTGTGCAACATCTCTATTTCCTCAAGTCAGAATATTATGAAAACCCATTTTTCTTTATGAGAAAATATGAATTATCTTTCAGAATATAGATGTTTCAGAAAAACATCCAAGTTTCATTTTTCCTCTTCTTGTTATATAAATATATTAAATTTAATAAAACAGTATTAAAAAAAGAAAAAATGCAATAAAAGAAGCCAGTGTTTGTCACTCAGGAGGAAAATTATGAACATGATAGCTTGGTAATATCTTAGAAAATATTTGGGTGTTAAATTTAATAGAAGAGCTATAAATATGTCAGCACAAACTATAAGTGTCCCATACAATAATATTTTGTAAGAAAATGACTCAAAAGCCATCTCTATTTTTATCACAGTAAATATGCAACTAAATTCTGCTTATACAGTAGGCATAAAATGTGCTTAGTTTCTTCAGTGTGTGACAAATTATATACCATAGCAATAGTAGTAGTTGGGTTTTAAATAAGGAATCAAATTTCTTAGCATATAATTAGAGATTAGCATGTTCCCATAAAATCTAAAGTTATGTTAGTATTAGATAAGTAAGGTTCAAACTATGCATTCTATTTATAAATTATATATAATTTGAACTTATAAAACTGAAAAGTGCCTGTCTTCTGGCTTTTGCTGATACAATCCAAGATTTAATACTCTTATCATTCTGTACTGACATTTAGACCACTGGATTCCAAAACATGGAATCATAAAGCTATTTTTGCCTTGTTCTTTCAATTTGAGATATGATCATTCTGCTGAACTTTACATTTATGATCCAAGTTAAAACCTTAAATCTACTGTTATCATAGGAAAAAATGCTTGATGGCTTAATGGATAAAAGTTCTGACCTTTTCAGTTCTAAATTTTGAGCACTAACCTCTGGTGAAGAGTAATCCACATCTCAAACACAAATAAACAGTTCTATTCAGTCAGCTTGGTGTTAAGAAAAACTCCAGGGAATAGACTGGATCTATGTTCACCTATGGACTTTCATGCCTTAGATTGAAAGGGGACCAACCAAAATTATAAAACTAAACAGACTTTCATTAAGCAGGAAAATTTTGTGTTAGAAAAGAATTATTTTCCCCAGAAATAATGTCAGTATTTTCAGCTATTCAAAATAAATCTTAGCCTAATTTTAATAAGAGAATATAAAATTTTAAGTAACTTAATATATAAACTAGCATTGTCATTTTTTACGTATATTTTTATTGATTTCAGAGAGGATGGGAGAGGAAGAGTTAGAAACATCAATGATTAGAGAGAATCACTGATTGGCTGCCCCCTGGACGACCGGGAATCAAACCCTGATCTCCTGGTTCATAGGTCATTGCTCAATTACTGAGCCACGCTGGCTGGGCTACAAACTAGAATTTTTAGATGTAATGATATGTCAATAGCATAGTTAAGCAGTTAAGCCATTTAAACTAAAACAATTCCTTATCCTCTATCCATTGGCCTCTCCCAGTGGTCAATTCTTTTATATTAAAATATTCAAAACTCTAAAATAAAAATCTGCATATTTGAGTCAATCTTAAAGTGAAGCTGATCACACATCTCACTTCTTAGTCCTACAAACCCCATCTGGATCACACATAGACTCCTGAACTCATTACAACTAGATCAGACCCACTACTTTTTCTCTGACTCCTCTTTTCCCTCTATTACATAAGCCAATTTGCTCAAAAATGCAAACCATGGATTTATTTTTTGTTCATTTTCACCTCATCCCCTTATATGGTCATCTGACAGAGGATCAAAATTTTCTATTTTTCTTTACTAAAAACTTTAATTCATAAAGTAGTTTTCACTTCACAGCAAAATTGAGGGGAAGATTCAGATATTTCCCATGTATCCTCTGCTCTTAAGCATGCATAGCCTCCCCTTTAATTAGCACCCCCACTCTGCTCTGTCTAGTCACCAATGATCTTTTTATTATCTCCTTGGTATTTTTACAAAATGTCATAGAGTTGAAATCACATAGCATTTAGATTTTTTCAGATTGGCTTATTTAATTTAATAATATGCATGTAAGTTTCCTACATGTCTTTTCATGGCTTGTTTACTCATTCTTTTTAGGGCTAACATTTTATTTTCTGGCTGTATCACAGTTTCACAGTTTACACATTCATATACTAAAGGACATCTTTGTTGCTTCCAAGGTTTGGTGATAATGAATAAAAATGCTCTTCGCATCCATGTGCAGGTTTTGGGTAGACATAAGTTTTCAACTCCTTTGAGTAAATACCAAGGAGTGTAATCACTAAATCACCCAGGATAAGTATGTTTTGTTGTATAATAAATTATCAAACCGTCTTCCAAAGTGTCTGCACCATTTTGCATTCCCACCAGCAATGAATGAGAGTCCCTGTGGTTCCAATCTTCTTCAGTATTTAGTGTTGTCAGTGTTCTAGATTTTGGTCAATCCAATAGGTGTGCAGTGCTATCTCGTTTTAATTTGCCTTTCCATGATGACATAAGATATGGAACATCTTTTCATATGCTTATTTGCCATGTGTATGACTTATTTGGTGAGATGTTCATTAAAGTCTTTGGCACATTTTTTATTTGGGTTGTTTGTGTTCTTAATGTTAGGTTTTAAGGGGTATTTGTATATTATGAATAATAGTCAGATGCGTTCTTTGCAAATATTTTCTCCCAGTTGGTGATGTGTCTTGACATTCTCTTCACATTGTCTTTTGCAGAGCAGTTTTTAATTTTAATGAAGTCCAGCTTAATAGTTACTTATTTCGTGGATTAGTCATGCCTTTGCTGTTGTATCTAAAATTATCTAGTTTTGTTTTTTTCTATATTATTTTCTATCTATGTTATTTTCTAGAAATATTATAGTTTTGCAGTTTACATTTAAGTTTTAATTTTGTAGGGTCTGTGTCTAGATTTGTGTGTGTGTGTGTGTGTGTGTGTGTGCATGTGGATGTCCAGTTGTTCCACCACTATTTGCTAAAATGTCTGTCTTTGCTCCATTGCATTGCCTTTGCTCCTTTGTCAAAGAACAGTTGACTATATTTATGGGGAATCTATTTCTGGGCTCCCTACTATCTTTCACTGAACTATTTGTCTAGTATTTTTCCATTACCACACTATCTTGACATGGTAGCTTTATACCAAGTCTTAAAGTTGTGTAGTGGCAATCTTCCCACTTTGTCCTCTCTCTCTCTTTAATATGTTTTTTATTGGTTTCAGAGAGAGGAATGGAGAGGGAAAGAGAGATAGAAAGATCAAGGGTGAGAGAGAATCATTGATTGATCGGCTGCCTCTTGCACGCTCCCTGCTGAGAATCAAGCCTGTAACTGAGGCATGTGCCCTCACCAGGAATTAAATCTTAAGCTCCTGGTTTATGGGACAACACTCAACCACTGAGCCACACTGGCCAGGTTGTCCTCTCTTTTTTAAAATATTTATTTTATTGATTTCATAGAGGAAAGGAGAGGAAAATAGAGTTAGAAACATCAGTGATGAGAGAGAATCATAGATTATCTGTCTCTTGCATGTTCCACACTGGAGATCAAGTTCAGAACCTGGGCATGTACCCTGACCTGGAACTGAACCATTACCTCCTAGTTTATGGGTCAATTCTCAAGACTGAGCCACACCAGCCTGGTGATGGTAAACTTTTCATTGGAGCACATATATAAGAAACCAGGATGTCTTTAAGGAAATGGGATATAGAGCAGTCAATATGTCACTAAGCCACCTTATTCACCTTTACAATTCCAGCCTACTGATCTCACAGATTACATGATCCATCATGAGATGATGAATGTTGAAAGTACCTCTCAATGAAAGTGGTATGTCTGAATTAAAATGGAGACAGGAAACCTTGAGAGGGGAACCCCAAAACTAGCTTTGGAAATCAGCTGTGCTTGAGAACTCCTGTCCTTCTTTTTTGACATTCTGTTGGCTACTATGGGTCTTCTTAACACTTTATATAATCTTTAGAATCAGTTTGTCAATATCCACAAAATAACTTGCTGGGAATTTGATTGTTTGTCCCTGTGTGTCATTAGTTCAACTTCTAATTGTGAAAGGGGGAATATCAGCATCACTCTCAGGACACTGCTACATTTCACATCACCTTTTTGAAACAAATGACTCTCAAAGGCTGCAGTACAAGAATGGGGATGAGAGTCTGCCCCAATCAGCTTAATCACATCCAGTGTAATTTCTTAACCAATCACCTCCATGGTGGCTCCTACCTGCTCCTAGTTTTCATTCCTCTGATTTTGGGTCATGACAAAATCACTATAATCTTTGGTGACAATACCTCTTCTTCAATCTTTTCTTCGTTATGTTTTCTTTCTGTCATGGAAAATTTCCCCAGAACTCTTGCTCCTGATGTCACTTTGTGTTGTTGTTTTGTTTTTGCAAAGATTTTATGTATTATTATTCTTTTCTTCCTTTCTTTCTTTTTTTTGAGTTTTATTATTTTTCTATCATTTCTGTTATTTAGGAAACTAGAACAAAATAGTCATGTGCTTAGTTTACTAATTTAATTCAAACTTTCCAACAAAATCCTTTATTAAAAACAAAACCCTTTTCTTGTGGCTAAATTACAAATGCACAAATTTTGGTTTTCAAGAAAAAATTAGACTAAAATTTTGTAACAAAATGTTTTCAGGACCTTCATGGTTCATTCTTTAATAACCTAACATAATGACTCATTCTGTCATTTCAGTGAGTTGGAAATATATATTTCCAGTCCCAAATGATTGATATTATCGCTATGTTTTTTGTTTGTTTGTTTGTTTGTTTGTTTGTTTTAGAGAGAGAGAAAGTGGAAGGGAGAGTGAGAGAAAGAGAAACATCAGTGTGAGAGAGACACTTCAGTTGGTTGCCTCTTGCATGGGCTTGGGAGCCAGGGATTGAACCTGCAAACCAGGTACATACCCTTAACCAGGAATAGAACCTGCAACTCTTCATTGCAGGGGCTGACACTCTATCCACTGAGCAATACCTTCCAGGGCTCTATGCTTTTTTTTTTTTTTAATATGACATATTAATTTTGGCAATACTCAGTCTCATTCAGATCTCTGATACTTTCTATTGCTGTTCTTGTTTTTCTGCCTCTCATCATCTACAAAGGAAAAACAGCTCCCTTTTACTAATTTCCTAAACAATATTCACATCATGCAATTTTGTATAAAAGATCATAATTGAAGATGTGGGGATAATAGATAATATTATGTCATATCAAGCAAAACTAAAAACTTATTTACAAATTGTCTTTCTCCACATAGAGCATTGCTTACTGGTTGACTTACTTCTGTGTGCCTTTCTCATTCCATGTCCCCACCCACCCTCCTTGCCTGACAGCCAACTATTAACATCCCTTTCTTAAATTAACTATTTACTTTTCTCATTTTAAAACAAATCTCTACTAAAAGTCATTTGTAGACAAAGGAATTGACCTCTCATTACTGGGACTAATCTATATATATAAAAGCCAAGTGACTGGAATGCCAGAATGACTAGAACGACTAGAACAACCAGTTACTTTGATGCACACTGTGGCCCCGATCGGTCCCTCCCTCCCCGATTGGGGGTGGGGCTGGCTGGCCAACCTCCTGTGTCCCCTCTCCCCCACTGGCCCAGCTCTGATCAGCCCCCATTGGGGCAGGCCGGATGGACCCCACCAGTGGACGAATTCATGCACCAGGCCTCTAGTATTTAAGTAATTTCTGCTCTTTCACGATGCTGTCTCAGCTACATTTTCCACCTGTTCCTTAAATATAACAGCCAACCTAGTATAATGTCCTTGGGGGAAAAAAATATCCATTTCACTGGACTTTTGGCTCTGTCTTTTGGAAGAGTGTTGTTGACTTAATAGAAGACAGGGAGGTCAGCCTTGGGGAAGATAGCTGAAAATGAATAATCTTGGAGTAAAGGCAAAAGGGAGAAACAGCAGTTCTTCTAAAAGAAAACACTTTACTTTGAACTGAGAGACAAAAATAAAACCTCAAGAACTAGCAAGAGGTATCACAAAGGGGCAATATACATCAATAGAGTTGAAAGTCAATCTCATTAGGAAAGAAAAGTTTGAAAATAAAAGGTCAAATATGTACAAAAGCTTAAGGCAGGTCTATTTTCAGAGGTTTTTAACTTTTATGCAAGAAACCAAAGGGGGAAAAAATTTAACCCCATGAATACATTTATGTGCATATATGCATATACAACTATATGCATTGATTAAAAGAGTCGGAAAGGGGTAAAAATGACAGAAGCTCTAATCTTTCACATTCTTAAATTCCTTTCTCCTGAGAGATCCTCATCAAGTTAAATAAGAAGGAGGTTTATTTTTCTTTTGTGTAAAAAAGTCCTGGGTTTATTTTAGAGCTGGTGTAGCTAACCCATGAGCAGCAGGGAACAAGCTCCTTATCTGATTTGTCATTTTCAGAAGTGACATTCATTGTCATAGCCTTCTCATTGACCAAGATGGATGCTGGGTTTTCAGACATAGAGCCCACATTCTAATCAGAAGACAGGAGCAATGGTACAGGCACACAATCTAAGTTAGCTGACTGCCCTTCTTTTAAAAGCCACCAAAATTAAATTAGTATTCTTTTATTAAATAATGATTGGTGATAGGTATTATTTAGACAACTATTTCTGCTAGCATCAGTCTATAGGTGCTACTCTTCATTCAAGAACTGATAGGGAATTCTACCACATGTTTTGCAAAGAAACATTTTAAAATATGTTTTTTGAACTTTAAAAATGATTTAAAATCAGTCTCCATCCACAAAGTAAAAAAATGGAATTATCTATTGTGATTCTGATGAATTTTCACATAAGAATATTATTTCCTGAAAATTAGACAAAATTTGGCAAAGAAAACGTATCATGATGATTAGGAATGAGAGCTCTGGCACCAAATGTCTGGATTTGAATACCAGTTCTTACCTGTGACACTATTCAGTGGAACTGCAGTGAAGTTATATAACCTCAATGTGCCTCAGTTTCTTTATGTATTAAATAGGTGTAATTTATTTATGAGATTTCAAAAGAAATAAAACATATTATTCAAAACCTACATACAAACATCATACAAAAATGAAAAATAGAATATTCTTATCTCTGAAAAACATAGAACACTGACAGAAGAAAGACAACATTTCCTATGTAATTAGAGTTCAGAAAAGCACACCATACTTCTGTGCAGATCCTCTCTAGGAGGCAAAGTTTGACGTAAAAAGTCTCTTTTCAAAGTTTCACATTTTCTTCAGTAAAATTATTTCATAATATTTTTGTTCATAACTATGCATGAAGAAAGCATTGTTTACCTAGAAAAAATGTTATTCATTGTCTATCAGGGTAAAAAAAAATAGTATACTTTGAAATAGGTGAAGACATTCCCCCCCCCCCCCCCTGCCGGGAATTATATCTATCCATATATAAGTTGGATAATGTCTTGGTTGTTATGCATTTTCTACTTTTCCTTTTCCTGATGTTTATATTCCATCTCCATGTTGTCTTCACTCTGCTTTATAGCTTTAGTTTTTATTTTCTTGCTTTCTGTAATTAGTAGAATTTTAAAATTAATTTCAGGGTTTCTTCATAGATGCACTATTCACATTATGGATTAGGTAATTTTTGTGTGTGTGCAGGTGATCTTGTCCATTTTATACAGTTAGCAGCATTTCTGACATCTACTCACTAGATTCCAGTAGCATACCTACTCCTCAAATTGTGAAAATAAAAATTGAGTCCAGAAATCGCCAACTATGCCGTGGGGAGGGATCATAAATCATCCCCAGTTGGGAACCATTGATTTACGTAATTTTCACTTGTCTTTTATATATTTTCTGATTCATTTGGATTTTGTCTCACTTTACTTTGTGTTATCTTCTGAACTTCAGTCCTCAAAGCTTTGCACATGAGTCAACTGGGAACAATATGGAACTCCCAGTTCTAACGTTAGGTTTCTATACCTGACTCTGGCAATCTGAGCTTGGACAACCTATACATTCAGTTTATTATTGAGTTTCCTCAATCATAAAATAGCGAAGGTGGACTACATGATGTCTAAAGCTTTAAAAAACTTAAAAATGTTAAGATGATGTCTAGATGGATAAGAATGATTTCAAAGAAAATAATTCATTATTATAATATTCAGTGTTTTCTTTCAATTTTATGTCTTTAATTTATTACAGTTGTTTTGTTCTTTTCTTTTTCTTGCATATTTTATGTATAGCTTTGTCACTTTTTAAAAAATAAACATGGCTTATACTATTAATCTTTTTGTATGTCTTCTGATCTTATGTTATCAAAATGCAGTTTTACAAATAAACTTACAAACCAGAATTGTGAGTATCACTCAGAGTTTAAGTAATTTTTTATTGCAAAGGGAGAAATTAATTGATCATGTTGAGCTAAATTTTGAAATGTAAATTTTGAATTATTCTTTGCTATATTATTTTGCCTTTTTAATAAATAAAATATAGTTACTGTTTTGAAATTTTTTTCAAACTTAAAAGTGAATTAAAATAATTCTAAAACACTGTTATATAAGGTTAAAATAGTAGAAAAATATTTAAAATTATGAATAAGACTATTTGAAAAAGAAACGTCAACTGTGCGTAACATTAACTTCACCCAAAGTATAGATTATGAACAAAATTAACTAATGATAGCTGTAAATACATATAACTAATAACTAGAAACATCCATATTGGCAAGTGAGGGGCTATCTTATTTTTCATTTTTGCTAAGAGTACCTAACAAGACGAAACAATGTAGAGAATTTATCTTTGTTGCATTTTATTTACCTAGTTTGTGGTACCAAATACTGTTGCTTCATATTGTATTGTTTTCTATGCTTGTATGAATGATCACATTCAATGTGTCCTCTTTGCATTCCCCTCAATACCTTAGGAAATTGTAGGTGTATAGTATTTGCCAGATGAGCAAATGGCCAAATGATAGTAGGTACTCTAAGGGTAATCAACTTGATTCTGTGATATGCTAGGGTTCAGTCTGGAAAGATTTGGTTCAAGCCCTTTTAAATATTGGACTTCCAGTTCTTCATCAAAAAACAATGAGGATAACAAATCATGGAGATGGCTTGTATCCAGTGCTAATAGATGCTGAAAAGAGATAGAATAATATCTATTAGAAACAGTGGTTTAACAAAAAAAGTATTTGTTTAATCATAGAGATATTTTATTGGTTTAATGCTGTTATATATGTAAAACTACTAGAATAGTTAAATATCAGAATGCACACTCAATTTATGCTATTTCCTTCTCTGAACATAGATCTCTAGAAACCATGTCAGTCTTTGTTAGTTAACTTAATATAAGTAAAAGGCTGTGACTTTTCCTAATTTATGTATGTGCAGGAGAAACATATAAAAGCAGAATAAAGTGTAATTTATTTTTCAAAAATGTTCACTGGTTGATGAGAAAGAATATTACCCCTGACTTCACTACCAGTCAAATTCTGGAACAGTGATCAAAACTCCAGAGAAATATTCTAAACTATGTCCTCTGTTGGGGGTCAAAGAGAAGGGATCTGTAGGAAAAGCAAGATTCATTACCATTCAAATGTCAAATCAAAAACCTGAGAGCTTGTACAGTAACTACAAACCACAGGCTATAAAATCACCTTGTTACTTATCCTATATAATAATCGAGAGATATGCAAATTAGCCTGGACGCCTTAGCAGTCACGACCAGTCAGGCGTGTAATAGCCACCACCAGTCAGGCGAGGCCTGGGAGCGGCCTCCGGCAGAAGTGACCACCAGTGGGGGGCCGGGGGCCCACAGCGCCACTCAGCCCGGAGGTTGCCCAGCCGGTGGAGGTGTGAGCAGGCCCTGTGTGCCACCCGGCCTAGAGGCCCCTAGCCGAAAGGGTCACAGGAGACTTTGGTTAAATTCAATAGTTGAAATCACTATGCTCTGTGAGAGCTGACATCCTCAAACATTCAGGACCCTCAACTGTACAAATTAATAGGAAACAATTGCATAATGTTTTGAGCTAATTGTACACACTTTAGTATCGTTTACAAATTATTCTACATCCTTCAAGTAAATTCAGCAACTGACTGAGGAAAGCCGGCGCTGAGAAGCATGTGGCCCCGGCTCTGCTATCTTGAGTTTGTGGTTTCCAAGGAAACATCCAGAAGGGATGATAAACCCTCTGCAAATGGCTCAGCCAGCGCCTATCAAAGCGGTGACAAGCGGTGGCTTGGTTTAAATCGAGCCTTTCAGGCAGTGAATGACCCCAACCCTCCCTGGATCAGGCAGGTTCCTGTGGAGTGCAATCTCCATGCAATACAACGGGGCCCCCAGTTTTGTCCCTGGCGATCTCATGCACATTAGCTCGGGGCAGTGGGGAAGGAAGGGAAAAAGGCATCAGGCCAGCAGCTCTGGCGAGCAAGCAGAAGGAAACCATGTCTGGCAGACACTCCCCTGCCACCCCCTTCAATATGTAAGAAGAATCAAATAAACCAATACAAACACCCCTCCCTTACCCCAGAGAGATCCAGCACTGAGGGGCTCCCACCCAGGCATTGAGTACCAGCTTCCCACCCCCTTTATCCAAATGGACAGGTTAGGAGGTTAAGGGGAGGAGGAGGAACCTCACAGGAAGGGGATTCCCTGGAACCGCACCCCTGTCCTCCCTTTGGACCTGACCTCTCAGAGCACAGGGCCTGACCCTGCCCCCAGCAGATTTGCATATACCAGACACTCCCATACTTCCAGGCACTGGACATTCCTGTGTCTTCCCTGCCTCCCAGCCACTGACCCTCACTGTCTCCTACCCCAAAAGCACTCTGTCCTCCCCAACTTTCGGTCTTTATAGCCTAAATGCATGGTGGGCTTAGTTGCTTCTCCATGGATTTTATTTGATAAGAACCCAGTAAAGTCGCTTAGGAACTGAGCTGCTCAGACTTCATCAGGGACAATGAATGACACACCTTGCTTGGCTTTGATAGCAAAGCAATCTTATTCTTTTATTTTTTTAAATAGATTTTTATTGATTTCAGAGAGGAAGGGAAAGGGAGAGAGATAGAAACATCAATGATGAGAGAGAATCATTGATCAGCTGTCTCCTGCACACGCCCTACTGGGGATCCAGCTGCAACCCAGGCATGTGCCCTTGACCAGAATCGAACCTGACTATCAGAACTGGTACCTTCCAGGAAATAGCAGAGTGCCATCTTTGACTAGGGTCTTCATGGTGCAGCTTACAACTGACTTTCCTCTTTGGAAAGAACTGGTTTAATTTGTTCAAAAGTCTTAGCATGATAATCCAGATCCTAAACTTTCAAAATGTGTGAATAGCATAGTAAATAAATGTATTGAAAAAAGTGAGAAATACAACTATAAAGAGCAGATGAACTCACAAAGTCGTCAAAATCCACTGTGAAAAAGAGCCTATCTAATAATAGACAAACAGGGTAATTGACCGTACCTTCACTACGCCTCCCATTGGCTAATCAGCACGATATGCAAATTAACCGCCAACAAAGATGGCAGTTAATTTACATATGTGGGCGCCCAGCAGCTATCGGCTATCGGAGCCTGCAATCAGAGCTGAGAGGTCCCCTGCCCAGGCCTGATGCCTAGGTCAGAAGCGTTAGGCCTAGGCATGGGCAGAGCTGGGATGGTGGGGAGCGGGGAGGGAGCCAGTGATGGTGGGGAGCAGGAGCAGAGTCGGCAATCGTGGGGAGCTGGGGGGTCCCCTGCCCAGGCCTAATGCCTGGGCCACAGGCGTTAGGCCTGGGCAGGGGCGGAGCGGGAGATCGCATGGAACTGGGGGTTACCTGCCCAGACCTAAAGCCTCCGCCAGAGGCCTTAGGTCTGGGCAGGAGCGGTGCCAGAGATTGCAGGTAGCAGGGGCCGAGTTGGCAATCGTGGGGAGCTGGGGGTCCTCTGCCCAGGCCTAATGCCTCGCCAGAAGCATTAGGCCTGGGAGGGGGAGGAGCCAGTGATCGCAGGGAGCAGGAGCGGAGTCGGCAATCGTGGGGACCTGGGGGTCCCCTGCCCAGGCCTAACTCCTTGGTCAGAGGCATTAGGCCTAGGCAGGGGCAGAGCAGGAAGTCACAGGGAGCTGGGGGTCCCCTGCCCAGGCCTAATGCCTCAGCCAGAGGCATTAGGCCTGGGCAGGGACAGTTCCAGCAATCAGGGGTAGCAGGGGCAGAGCCGGTGATGGTGGGAGCTGGGGGTCCCCTGCCCAGGCCTAAGGCCTTGGCCAGAGGCATTAGGCACATGCAGGGGTGGAGCCAGCGATTGCGGGGAGCAGAGAGGGAGCTGGTGATGGTGGGGAGCAGGGGCAGAGCCAGCAATCATGGGGAGCAGGGGCTGAGCAGATGATTGAGGGAACTGGAGGTCCCCTGCCCAGGGCTAATGACTCGGCCAGAGGTGTTAGCCCTGGGCAGAGGCCAAGCCGGCAATTGGTGTGAACTACAGAGGAAACACCTTTTCTGACTGCTCATTGGCTTAGCTCCCTGTATGCCACTGATAATATTCTTAGCAACTTGGGTAATAAGAATCCAAATAGGTGATCTAGGGTTTTTTACCATACTCCTGGAGAAAAAAAGGAAGGTCTGCTGCTGGAGGGTTAAGAAATGTCATATCCTGTCCTAGCTGATTTTGCTCAGTGGATAATTCCTTGGCCTGCCCACTGCTGGGTCTTGGTTCAATTCTGACTAAGGGCATGTGCCTAGGTTGCAGGCTCCTCCCTGACCTGGGCCCAGGTCAGGGCTCATGCAGGAGGCAACCAATCAAAGTGTTCCTCTCACTTTGATGTTTCTTCTGTCTTTCCCTTTCTCTTCCACATTCTCTAAAAATCAATGGAAACATATCCTCAGGTGAGAATAAAAAAAGAAAGAAAGAAAAAAATGTCATATCCTATGAAAGACACATCTTGAAAATGCCTAAAGAAAGTTGTCATTTTTTCATGGTAAAGGGACTGGAGTCCGTGTTGATGAAAACACCTTGGTGGCTGCGGTGACTGGCAGTGGCTGTAACAGTGGGGTGATGGGGCTGGTGCCTTCCCCTGATCAGCCCGGTCGCCTCCCACAAAGGGAGGCCAGACTGCGGCTTAGGCCCGCTCCCCAAGGGGAGCAGAGAGCAGGGAGTAGGACATCCCCTGAGGGCTCCCAGTATGTGATAGCGGGCAAGCTGGGCTGTGGGACCCACTCCCTCCAGTGCACAAATTTTTGTGTACCAGGCCTCTAGTATGGAAATAAGTGCCTGTAACTTTTAACATCTAATACTGTGAAATGTGCAAGAGCAATATTTCTAATTTAATTATTCTTAGGTCTAAGGAGAGTTAAAATAATTCAGTCTGATTGCCACAAAGGGTGACTACTGCATTCAGATAGAAAGGCTGAGGATTGTAGACAATAATACTAGAAGTTTAATAAATCTCAAAGAGGACATGTAATTAATTCAATTTTATAAGTCACAAAAGTCACAAGAGTTCTCTATGATACCCATGATTAATTTTCAATCTTTCAATGTGTTTGGTAGAGCAAATTATAATAATCTCTGAGGGACAACTATTTATTATCAAATGTACACACAGGTTAAATTCTTCTTCTAAACTTTTCTTCTAAATAAATAGGACAATGAGAATATTAATATACAATCAATGTCAATATTTGAACATAGATTTTCATATATGTCTATTTTTAATGCCAGAATATAATCATGGGATTAAAACGTAATTTACAAAATATATTCATATTTTATATGCTCTGGTGCAGTGAGAAATATTCTAGTCTCGGGAATGACACTATTTGCATAATTTTTAGTAAGTCCTGTATCTTAAAAATAAGAAGACTTAGGTAGTTAAATTAATTGATTTGTAAGATTCCTATCAGTTCTAAGATTGTATTATTTTAAGTAGTTAATTTTCTTTTATATGAGCTTTAAATAATATTATATATAAGTTAAATAAATCATTCATATCTGAGCATTGACAAATGTATATTTTCTTAATACCTTCCTTTATTTATTTTTCCTTTCTGGGATTAGTCTAAAGTTCAGTGAATGATTCATTCATTCTAGGAAGCACAGTTGTTCAGAAACTTCCATCAAAATGAAAATGGATATGCTCTCTCTTGATTCCACCCAAAAATTACAGTTCTCTTCCTCCAGAAATTCCTCATAAATATGATCTCACTTCTTATTGTTGCATCTTAGTCCTGTATTTTATTTTTTTCTTCTAGACCTTAACTTGTCATCCCAACAGCCTCTTTGACCTCTAGCCTATTCTCCACAATGTTAGTATACTTATCTTTCTGAGAAATATATCTGATCGTAACACTCTGAAGATTAAAAAAAACTCTTGTACTCTTGAACTAATATAGGATAAAAGCCAAACATCTGTATATGACATATAAATCTTTCTTTAATGATAGCTTGAAACCTCACTTTCTAGATTCAAAGCTATCACTACCCACTGTCACCTCAACTGGGGCCAGAACATATTTTAACTTCTTATGACATTCTTATTGTTGCTCTGGCAGGAGACTCTTCTTTCTTTTATGTCTACTTGATTCTTCAGATACATTGCTCTGTCACACATTTCCTAAAAATGTACTTAAGATATCTGTAAATATTTACTATACTTTTTATATTTTAATTTTTAATATTAATGTATGATAGTATCTATATATATAAAAACCTAAGTGACCAAAGAACAGAATGACTGGAACAACCAGAACGACAGATTGCCGGCCAGGTTAAGGAACCCCACCCGTGCACGAATTTGTGCACCGGGCCTCTAGTCTTTAATAATGTAAATGTACAATGCGTGTGATTGATTTTAAGAGAGTATATTGCCTTTATCATAGATGCCTCAGAGAATGATTTGAGAATACCTTTTTCTTTATAGATGTTCAATATACCAAATATAGACAGATTTTAAAACTTAATCTAAAATCAATCCATTCTGTACTTTATATAAGAATAGATCTTAGGTAACATGTTCAATTTCTTCCACAGTAACTGGTCTGGTCTATTCATGTTTTCTGTATTGTATATATATGTAATATTGCTTTATAAATTTTGAAGGAAATTATTCAATTTATTTTAAATTTCAAATTATTATTATATAAGAGCATAGGATTTCCTAATACATCTTGAAAAATATACATCTTGAAAAATATTGTTTTTATATTTTCTTTTATTGTTTTTGTAGTGATTTATATATGTACTGTATTCATTTTGTATTATTTTTCTATTATGCATCAAAATGCCACTCATTTTATAGTATAAAACCACATCTATTTTAGTAAGTCAGTGTAAGTCAAAAGTCTAGTATGGCATAACTAAATTCTCTGTTAAGAGTACCCAAGGCTGATGTCAAGATATAGGATGGGCTGAGTTCTCTAAAGGCTTTGGGGAAAAATCCACTCCCAAGCTCATTGTTGTTGAAAATTTCAGTTCCCTGCAGCTATGTGACTGAATTCTCCTTTAGCTTTCTGGTTGCAACCCAGGGGCCACTATTAGCTCCTAGAGGCTGCTTAGAACCTTGTAACATATCCCTCTCCATCTTTAAGCTGACAATGGTATAGTGAATCTTTCTTATGCTTTGAATCTCTGACTTTCTCCCTATTACCAACCAGAAAAAGCTCTATGCTTTTAAAGGGCTCATGTGATTAAGTCTTCCTAGGTCAAGGTCAACTGTGTCATATATTATGTCTTCTTATGTCAAGGTCAACTATGCCATACATTATATCCTAATTGCAGGAATAAAATCCCTCATATTCACTGTGCCCTAAATTATGTATGCAGGGCATGTACAACAGGGGTGGGAAATCTTGGAGCCATCATAGAATTCTGCCTACCACAGTCTCCAAAATGCTTCCAAAATAAAGATATCTTTAATAATAAAAGCAGACAACCTTCCAGATGACCTCCCGGATGAAGCTAGGCTGCAAGGGAAGCCCAGGTCCCGAGTGCCAGAGGGAAGCCAGTGCCAGAAGCCAGGGGAAGGAAGTCCTACTCTTGCACGAATTTCGTGCATTGAGCCTCTTGTTCTAATATATTTCAGGTAAATGTAGTTTCAATTCATCCACATAACGAAGCTGGGTATTTTACATTTGCCCAATATTGAAGCCAAACCTATCCCTACATACAAGCAAGTTTTAGCAGATAACTGAAATGAAATTCTTCTGATTAAATCTAGAGAATATGTAAACTTTATTTTTTATTCCACTAGCAGTTTTGGTTCAGACCCTATCAATTCTGCTCAGACTGCACCAGCCTCTCTCTATTTATTCCAGCAGCATCTCCTTATTCTAATGAATCATTTTTCAGTCTGCCATTGCATCAACTTGCTAAAACCAAATATAATTTTATCTCTGTAATTAAAAATATATTTTAGTTCTCTTCTTTCTTTATGATACATTTCAAACTCCTTGACATGTTAATATAAATGTGTGAGGGCAATAGGCAGTGTGAAAGAACTGTCGGGATTATAACATGCATTTAGTAATATTTGTTTACTGGCTTGTAGAAAAAAAAAGTGAATTTTAAAGAGTATCTTAATTTATTTCCTCAGCCACTTTACTTTACTTTGTGTTCCAATGACATTAAACATCTCACCTTTCACAGAATACACAGCCATTTCATGCACTTTGTCTTGACACACGCTCTCAGATATTTATGTAAAATTTCTCACATTCTCTGCCTTCTCATTTTTCATCATCCATCCAAAATAACACTCTAGTGTGAACTCTTCTATGATAGCTCTAAATATTTTAATTTTCTTCTTTTTCCATCATGTTAATGACCTTGTGAAGTTATAAGTGGTATAATAATCATGTTAGGAATAAAGTTCTATAATGTGACAGTGTGGTTGGTAATTACTATGCCTAGGACAGTGGTCAGCAAACTACGGCTCCCGAGCCACATGCGGCTCTTTGGCCCTTTGAGTGTAGCTCTTCCACAAAATACCACATGCGGGCGCGCACATACAGTGCGATTGAAACTTTGTGGCCCATGCGCAGAAGTTGGTTTTCGGCCTGGGCGAGTCTATTTTGAAGAAGTGGTTCGGAAGTGGGGGGTGTTGGTCGGTTGGGTGACAGGAGACACATGCACGAGTTGAGTGAGCCAGTCAGCAGCCTCATTGTGCAGTGGTTAGTGCTAGTCGCATCTGCAAATTGCGCACGGGTGACAAAAGTACTTACTCGAAGCATAAAGTTACCTGTATTTTTCCAACCAGCTGCAAATCCTACAGGTATTTTTGTCATCAATTTAAGAATTGTAATTGTTTTGTGTTGGTGGCTTTATTATTATAAAATGAAACATTTTTTTAGGTGTCCTGTTTGACATGGCTACAAAGAAGAAGCAAAGAAAAACGGAAGATGAAAACCATGAATTTAAAGTTGAATGGACCGAGACTTTCGCTTTTATTCAAAATTTAAATGGCCTCCCAACCTGTCTTATTTGTCAGGAAAAATTGGCGCATAACAAGAAATCAAATTTGGAGAGACACTTTACAACTAAACACGTGTCATTTAGTACTAAATATCCTGTCGGTGATGCAAGGAAGAAAGCAGTTGAGGAACTTCAGAAGAGTCTAGAAAAAATCAAGTTCTGTATTTAATTACTGGATGCAATCTTCCAACAATGTTAATATTGCAAGTTTTGTGGTTAGTCAAGAGATTGCTAAGAGAGGAAAACCATATACAGACAGCGAATACATAAAAAGTTGTTTTATAAATGCATCTGAAGAGCTATTTCGGGATTTTAAGAACAAAGCAGATATTCTAAAAAAATTTAAAGAGTTACCATTGTCTGCTAAAACAGTGAAAGATAGAACAGTCAAAATGTCTTCGAATATAACCAACCAGCAAGTCGAAGATCTTAAATTGGTTTCAGCTTTATCAATAGCAGTTGACGAGTCTTGTGACATAAATGATACAGTGTAAGTTTCACTTTTTGTGCGATTTATTTCATCTACAGGTCCTAAAGAAGAACTTTTAGGATTATTGCCACTCAAAGGTCAAACACATGGAGAGGATATAGCAAATGCTGTAATTGAGTGCATTGAAAAACATCATATTCCACTAGATAAAATTGTCTCAATTTCAACAGACGGGTTGAAAAGTATGACCGGCGTAAGAAACGGGTTTGTTGCTATTTTGAAAGAAAGAATTAATTATGAGATACTTACTTACCATTGCATCATTCATCAAGAAGCGCTTTGTGCGCAGACATTTCCAGAAGAAATTTGCAAAGTTATGGAATTGGTGATTAAGATTATCAACTCCATTATAGCTAAAGTTCTTAATCATTGCCAATTTAAAGATTTTTAGTTGAAATGGAGAGTGAGTACACAGATCTTCTGCTGCATAACAAGGTACGTTGGTTATCAAGAGGAAATGTTTTGAAACGTTTCGCTTCCTTATTAACAGAAATTAAAGCATTTCTCCTTGAGAATGGTGTTCACTATCCAGAACTAACGAACGATCAGTGGATCCAAAAATTTTACTTCATGGTAGACGTTACGTCTCATCTAAATCAGCTTAATCGTAAACTACAGGGGAAAGGAAACACAGTTTTTTCGATGTTAGAAGTTATTTCATTCGAAAACAAATGATCTCTTTTTGCTCAAGATTTTGAAAGAGAAACTTTGATTCACTTTCCAAGCCTTTTGAAACATCACCAAGAAAATAATTCTGATATTGACATTTGCTATTTCAAAACAACACTTTTAAATATGAGGGAAGCTTTTCTCAACAGGTTTCAGGAATTCAGAAACAGCAAAGTGACGTTAGCCTTTGTTAAAAAACCTCTCAATGCTACTGTAACGGAATTAAATTTTTCTCCCTTTAATATTGACATTGGCAACTTTGAAATGCAATTGCTGGATTTAAAAAACAAAGAACTATGGAGCTCGAAATTTGAACGTCTTTGTGCTGATATAGAAATATTGGAGAAAAACAAATGTGAACTTAATTCACAGCACAAGAGGTCTGCTTTGAAAGACCTGGAGAAGGAAGATATGTTGATTTTTAACACCTGGAATAGTATTCCTGACTCATATAATCAATTGAAAAAACTAGCGTTTGCTGTTCTTTCCTTATTCGGGTCTACATATTTATGCGAGCAATCATTTTCAAGCATGAACCTTATCAAGAGTAAATTGAGAGGTCGTCTTATTGATGAGAACCTGGAATTGTGCCTAAAATTAAAAACAACAACATAAAAACCTGACTTACCCAAACTTTCCAAGGAGATGCAAGGCCATTGTTCACATTAGTGTTTGTCAGTCATTGCCATGATTTAATTTTATGGATATCATAAGGTAAATGTAAGGAATTTAATTTTATCAATAAATATCATTATTAAGTATGATACCAAGTTTTATCAACGTACCTATAGTTTAACTAAGACTTAAAACTTTAAGTAAAGTTTATTAAGTTAATTTTAGGGAACGTTGTGGAGTGAAAGAAGATGTAGTGTCGAGGATTGAGAAAGGTATGTTGAGATGGTTTGGACATATAGAGAGGATGAACGAAAGGAGATAAACGAAACAAGTATACAAGACGAGTGTGGATGGGAGAGTTGGAAGGGGTCAACCTCAGCGAACGTACCTCAATCAGATTGAGGACGTTTTTAGCAAAGGCCAGCTTAGGGGTACCCTAATTAAGTTAATAACAATGTACCTACCTATATAGTTTAAGTTTAAAAAATTTGGCTCTCAAAAGAAATTTCAATCCTTGTACTGTTGATATTTGGCTCTGTTGACTAATGAGTTTGCCGATCACTGGCCTAGGATATGTTTTTGAGAATGATGATGGGCTAGAAATATTACCTTTCCCATAGCAAATCAGGAAAAAGTACATGTTCAAAAATAACTGCAAACTTGACTCAGAACAAACTTAACTTTTGGACTCAGTGGATGATAAAAAGTAGGTAATATCTACTTAATGGAAAAAATTGAAACTGCATCCCAGAATATGCATAAAAGAATACTACTGTAGGCTGGTAGAATCAGCACTACTAGTGATCCACATGAGGGAGGAGTGAAGACCAGAAGTTGCTGGGGTCCAATCCCAGCAGGTCCAGGGGTCCCCAAAGGTGTGGACGAAGTCGGCGAAGAAGGAATGACACGAAGACAGCCTTCAGTTGGTCAGCAGCCTAGTCAGGACCTATAGCCAGGATCTCCAGCCAAAGTTCTGGTCGGAGTTCTGGTCAGGAACTGATGAGGATCTGACGTTTATTGTCTTATTACATCCGTATTTATACCAGCCGATTTCAATCCTGTAAGGTGTTTCTCATCTCCATTCCAGGGAGTAAAGACCATGTAGCTTAATTACCCGCCTGGCACCCAATTAAGGGGTTGTATCCCCTCCCCAACCTCAGGGAAAGATCCCCACCTGGGGAAACAACCTTTCTCGGAGAGGTGACCTTGGTTAAAACACATGGCGCTAAAGGGAGTAAACATATTAACTAGGATGGACCGGCCTCCGGCAAGAAGTGGAGACGGTTGGGGACAGGAGGAGGGCTCTAGCTGTCACTATGATTTGACCTCCATACCAGGCCAGTAAGTAGTGATACCAGAATCAACTTTCAGACAAGAATAAGGAAGTTGGGGTATACTAGAAACTGGTGACATCTGAAAACATCAAGAGCACAAATGCCCAAAAAATCCAACAGAAGAATTCATTTCTTATGAGAGTATCGAAAATTAAATTCAAAATTGAAAGATTTTAGGGAAATATCTTGAAATCTAGATTCTTAGATCTTTGCCACAAAGTTCAAGACTTTGATCTCTGAGAATTCCTTTGGTGAGGAGACTTTCCATCATTCAATGTAGCCCGTTTTTTTCAAATTTTTATTCAGTGCCAACTACATGCTAGGCACCATTCTAGGATTTTAGGGTCGAAAGATGGATAAATCAAAGTTCTTTACCTCAAAGAGCTTACATTTTAATAAGTGAAGATATGCAATTACTAAATAAACAGGTAAGTATGTATTATATAAGATGGAGATGGCTGTAACAGAGGGAAAAATTCTAAGCCACAAGAGAAATAATGAATTCAATGATTTTAAGTATGCACGTTATATCAGATGTTGAGAGAAATAACTCATCCACATTGTGGGCAGAGTCCTGGAGGAAGAAAAGATGTAAGCACCCTTACATGTGAACAAAGAACATTCTAGGTAGAGGGAACAAAGTGTATAAGTGAAGTGAGAGGGTGTCTGCTATGTTCAAGAAAAGAATGTCATATGGTAGATCCATGTGAGTAAAGGAGAGAGTGGTAGCTGATCAAATCAGAAAGGTAAAAAAAAAAAAAAATAGAGGGGCAGGACATGAGGGTTCTTCCAGACCATTTTAATGATTTAAACTTTAAATCTGAAGAAAATGACCAGCTAAAAATAATTTGAAATAATTTATATATTATAGAGGAGTAACATGATCTCACATATTTTAGATGAGTCACCCTGGCTGTCAGTTGAGAATATATTTTTCCCTCATTTCAATTAAGAAAAATTTTAAAGATTAAGCATTTATAATTTTAGCCAAAAATAGTTCCATGTAGATACGTAAAATTTTGATTGCTAAAGGAGAGACTTTCTCTTGATAAAAATAGGCAAACAATGGTACCTAATTCTTAGGTTGGACCACTTAAACTCTACAAAATTCAAGAGTTTTTGATTTGCAAAAAGCAACAATTTCATGTTTAAGCTGGTAATTATTAAATAATACTAAAAAAGAAAAGAGTATTTTATGTGTGTCTCTTTTGTTTATTTTTTTTTCTCCAAGTGTCCTGCTAATTCTTCTTCACTCTCATTAACCTCCACACACATGTACTGCATCAGTACTTGTATAACTATGTTGAATTATATATTTGACTCTCTTAATCATTTTTCTGAACTTAAGTGATTGTTCTTACTTTGCTTACTCTTTGGTTTTAGATGGTTATGTTTCTAAATTTTGGTGAGAAATACAAGAATTTAAGTGTGGAATGCAATTTATAATTGGGTAAGACTTTATATAAAGGTAATATTCTCCCCCCCACACACACACACACACAAAAGATGAAATGAACAGGAATTATTTTATGAAAACATCTATTTCTAGGTTCTGCTTAGTTTACCCTAAGCTTTTAGATTTCTGGTTTATAAGCACTTCCAAAATGTGGTAAATATACATTCCTCACCTGAGGAGTGAGGATATTTTTGTCCATTAATTTTCTAGAGAGTGAAAGGGAGAGGAGAGGAGGAGAGAGGCAGAGAGGAGAGAGATCAAAACATTTATGTTCCAGAGACACATTGATTGGTTGCCTCCTGCAAGCACCGGGCAGGGGAGTGGGGATCAGAGCTGCAACCCAGGTACATGCTCTTGACCAATCCAACCTGTGACCCTCAGGTGCGCAGGCCCACAATCTAACCACAGATCTAGGCCAGCCAGGGTTTCCTCTCATATTTGAATGCTTAGTAGGTCAAAAATAAATAATGTTTAAATTAAGTTTTGATTATTGGATAAGAATTTCCAAAATAACATTGAGGATTTCAAAATTATGATTATGCAATTAGACCCTTCAGAAGAAAATGGAATGTGAAGGTTTTTTTCATAAACATTCAAAGTTATATTCTTATGTTCCTTCTCTTAACCAATTTTTATTTTATCATGATTAAAATCTACTGAGGAATAAATTATGCAGAATTGTGACACATTAGCACAAAATAAGTAGTAGGGGCAGAATTTTAGAAGAGAATTGTAGCCTACCTTCAAGTTAGTGTGAGAAATGCCCTCAAGAGAGCTTGGTCAAAGGGTAGTTTATGTTCTTAAATTATCAACTGCACTTGAAAGAATAATTTATAAAAGATAATTTTATTCTCACTGAATTAAAATTACAGAGCATGAAGTATGATTGCTGCATACAAGAACAACAAATAGATTCTGCAATATTAACTATGGGTTAGCAATACATAATCTTGAAATATAATATTCTGGGTCACACATGTCAACAAAATGACTATCAATGGCAAAATGCCACCGGGATTTTTTATTGCCTCTCATCTAAGCTTTATTTATTTATTTTTAAAATAAAATTAATTAAGTTCCCTGACAAGTTATTTCATGAGGCATACACCCAAACTAATTAAGCCTGTTTTCTTAGGGATTTATGACGTATGGTTGATTGACTTTGTGACTGAATTACATACTAATCTTCTAGCTTTATAACCCCTGATACTTTTGGCTTTACACTATTCCTCTTAGTAGATAATATCTTTAGGAATGTGTTCACAGAAACTATTGTTACTCCGGAGTACAGATTTAAATAGCCTCAGTGTTACAACAATGCTCACCATTATACAGCAATATATAGTAGATGCTTCACTTGTAAGAGAAACCCTAATAAGGGCAATGCTACCATGCATCCTGTCCACAACCAACATTAGACTTTCAGCCCTTCAAAGCCAGGTAATGCAGGTGCATATAATCAAGTCATAAAGAAATAATTACAGTGTAATGAATGTGTAAATTGTAATAAAAGCCTTTCTGGATTTGCTTCCATGGTTTAAAATAGTTGTGATAATTGATAGCAGCAAAATACCTGGTGTTTCCAGCTATTTAAAATATAAATATTTTTTACAATATCACCTTGAATCTGCAAATTCATAAATCATAGAAAGCTATTATCCTATGCCAAACATTTAATAATAAAAATGCCCTGATTTAAGAAGCTTATGATTAGGTTTTTCCTTTACATTTACATTGTAAAAGTGAACTAAATCTAAGACCCCCAAAATATTACATTTCAAATTATGTTCTGCATATTAGTTAATTCCAGTTGTCCTCTGTTTATTAAAATTTTATTTTGTTCTCCTTTGTAGAATATCAATACTTTCTTACTTGGAGCATCCTATCTAATAATAGACAAACATAGTAATTGACTGTACCTTTGCTACGCCTCCCATTGGCTAGTCAGCACAGTATGCAAATTAACCACCAACAAAGATGGCGGCTAATTTGCATACTGCAGACAGGGTGGGACAGCGCCATCCCGCCTGCAGCCATCCAGGCCTGCTATCTGCAACCCGGGGAGGCAGGTGTCTCGTGTGCGACCCGGCGCCCGGGGCCCTGTGTGCGACCTGGCCCGGGGCGGCTGGGCGGGGCAGCGAAGGCTTGAAGGCGGCTCCGGCCTGAGCGAAGGCCTGGGTCCCGGGTGCCGGAGGAAAACTGGTGCCAGCAGCCAGGGGAAGGGAAGCTTATTGCACGAATCTTTTCGTGCAACAGGCCTCTAGTCAGTTATTAATTCTATAGAGGTTAGGTAGATTATAGTTACATAATTCTTATGTGTACACTCTTTATTTGATTTAGATCATTAATTAAGATCTTAATTAAAGCTTAGTTCTGTTGTTCTTGGCCTGTTATCTCCTTTATTTTCAGCACTGGAGAGTCCCTATATTCTTATTTCCACATTTCACCATCACTCCTCTCCCAGTATGTAGCTTAAAAATTACTATAATTCCTACCTTGGTGAGAGAAAAATGAAGCCTGTTCTATCTGCACACATTAGGTATGAGGAAAATTTCCCTACTCTCTGCTACAAAAAACCCTGACCTGGTAATCAATCTTCTGGATTCAGCTAAAAGATTAGTAGCTAAATTAGTGTGTATGTGTGTGTGTGTGTGGGGGGGGGATTGTTTTTGTTTGTTTATTATTAATCCCCACCCAAGGATACATTTCCATTGATTTTTAGAGAGAGTGAAAGGGAGTGGGAGAGACAGAGAGAGAGAGAAAGATCAATGTGAAAGAGACACATTGATCGGTTGCCTCCCGAAGGGCCCCATTTGGGGCTGGGATGAAGCCTATAACTGAGGTATGTGTCCTTGACCAGAATTGAACCTGTGACCCTTCAGTCTGTGGGCCAACACACTTTCCACTGAGCAAAATCAGCTAGGGCTAAATTCGTGTTTT
This sequence comes from Myotis lucifugus, assembly GCF_000147115.1. Classification (NCBI taxonomy): domain Eukaryota; kingdom Metazoa; phylum Chordata; class Mammalia; order Chiroptera; family Vespertilionidae; genus Myotis; species Myotis lucifugus. Next base: position 10,251,161 of record NW_005871057.1, read on the forward strand.
TGAGTGTTCTACTTTGTGCGACAGAGAATAACATTCTTTAGCTAACTGAAAAGCATATGCCTCTTCAGTATTTCCAATCTTTTTTGTTTGTTTGTTTTGTTGTTTGTTTGTTTGTTTTTTACACCCCGGCCCTGTTCTGAGGGTCCGGCCTCGGGCTCCCCTGGGCCGTGCTGGGAGCACCCAGCCCTCCCGTGACTCAGGGAAAACACCCATTTCCCTGACGGCGCCAGCCCCCGAATCAGAATGAAGAAACCTACCCTGCTAGGGAGACTTTGACCTAGACCCTGCCACCCTGCTGCTCACTCTGCACCCTCCTCCCCTCTCCCTTCCCCCCCCACGTCCGCCACCACCTCCTCCCCAACCTTTCCTCCTGGCTTCCCTGGAACCGCTCCCCTGGTCTGTTACAACACCATCTCTCCGAGCTCCGAGCCACAAGGCCCCGAAGAAGTTCTCCTCCAGTTAACACTGCCTGGCCCCCCGTCCGTAGCGAGACCTCAAGCCCGAGTCAGTTCTCCGATCTTCCCTACGGAAAGAAAAAATCTCTAACGAAAAATAATTTTGCAAAATGCAAATTTATTTCTCTTTTTTTTTTTCTGGAAGACATTGGATAGAGATTTGTGACGAGTA
>NW_005871057.1:10252255-10315468 GCF_000147115.1 Myotis lucifugus
GTATATATATATATATATATATATATATATCATAAAATTTTGCATTTGATCATTTTTTAAGTATAACCATTTGCATTGAAATGCTTTTATATCTATAAACCAGAAGACTGAAGGCTTACAGTTTTGAAACTTTAGGTCACATAACTAGAAAAGTAATCACATAAGGTCTCTGAAATGAATTATAGGTCTGTTCCTCCTGACTTATGCCAGGAAGCTGCATGCAGAAACACAAGGCACTAAATAGTCAAAGCAAACTCACAAAATCATGATCTTAACCAACACAAAAATCCACTAATGGTTAGAAGAGTATACAAGCAAACAGCAGACACAAGTGAAGCATCAAAGCATGGGTCCCTTGAAGAGATCTGAGCTATTAAACATGGCTTCAAAACAAAGCCCCCTTTGCTGCCTTAAGACATATTTGTCATCATCTCAGATTATCAGATGAGATCTATAATGATGTGTGCCGTACCACTTAGAGACAAAGCTGCTCAGATTCTAGCCTGTTGGTGTTTACACTTCATTACCCATTCAGTTTCAGAGCCTCTGTGAACAACTTTTATTCTTTAACCAACTGTATTCTACAAGTCCATGAGTTCAGGTGTATTTAAAGTAAGCTATTGAGACTGACCAGACAAGTCTTGCTAAAATAATTCTTATATAATAACTTCATTGGTTAGCACTATGTTGTGTTGACAAGTACTAGTGTTACAGAAGACCGGAGAAAAACCAAGCAACGCCCAGAGGAATGGAGTTACACTGTTTATTACGCCGGCGGGCCCAGAGAAAGATTTCTCAAATTCTGAGCAAAGACATGGAGGAAGCTTTCTCTTTTTATATTTTTCTAATGTTTTTGTTTGGAGTTTCCTCCCTTTTGCATGTTTTCAAAAGAACCCTATGCATGCTTGGTAGATATCTCACTGGAAGCCTGTAATCTTGAGCACAGATAACTAAGAGACACCTGGCAAGGGGGTGGAGTAGCCAGGGATGCAGAAAAGCAGCTTGCAAGGTCAGACAGCCAAGCTTATCTTCCTCATTATTCAAGTAAGCTAAAAAGTAAAGTTAATTTACAGAATAAGGGACCATCTAAAAAGCAGAGAATTTCCAATGGCAGTTTTACAAAATAGGGGTTAGCCTTCTCACTAGTAGATCTAATCCAAATGTCTTTCACATCCTTGGGCATGGAGAGCATGTTACAGAACTGCCGCCAACACTTTTCTTCCCGTAGTATCACATGGAAGTTCTACAACCATACTTTGAATATCTGAACTCAAATCCAACTCCACTGCTCGTTATCTGTGTGACTCTGGACAAGTTGCATTTTTTCTGAAAGCCTACTGCCTCATTTGTGAAGTGAGATTAACATTTAGTTCATAAAGCTATTGGTGGTTTTAACAGTGCGCCAATCTCATAACTGCCTTCCTATAGTGCCTTTAGTAGAAGGATCAAACACACAGGTACCAACCACTAAGACATAAATTTGGTAAATATTTCACTGGATATATACAAAACAAAATTTTATACAACAAAAGAAGGTAAATTCTGCCTCTTTTCCCCCACAGATATATTCTCATCTCCTAGAATAATGACAGACATATTGTTAGGCACTCATTAAAACTGTCCTGCCTGTTATAAGAAATGAATGAATAAATGAATGAATGAATATAGCTTAGGGAAACTCCATTCCTTTTTCTGGGTTGCTTTGACAGAATATTTTTCTTGAAGTTAAAATCCATGTAGTTTATGCTCTATATGTAAATATTAAAACATTCAAATTTACATAATGGTATAATAATTGGCTACTTGTTTTTTTATTCAATATTATATTTTAAAAATGTATCCTTTTTGATACATGATTCATATATATCACAGATATATAATATTCTATCATATGAAAAATTGAATTTTGTACATTCTACTGAAGATATATAATGAGATTATTTCTAAATTTTCTCTATTACAAGGAATACTATTATGAACATGCTTGTATATATATCTTTGTGCATGTGATATATTCTCTAAAAGTAGATTGGGTAATAAAATTTTTTTTCTCAGTTTTACTGTAAATTAAGTAAAATTAGTAAGGCATACCATTATGATTTATGTTTTTAATGCCATGTGAAAGAAAACTTCAATTTTCCAATGCCATAAAGATATGATCCAATAAAAGCACAACAGTAATATATTTTTATTACTAATTTAATTTTTAAGAATCTGAAAATAAGTCATATTTCTGTTACTTTAATTTGCACTTATTCAACTATTGCTAAAGTTAGGTAGCTATTTACAAAATTATTGGCTTTTTGAATTGTTCCAAAAGCTTATTTATAGTTGCCTTTTTATTACATATCATATTTTTCTTGTCAATTTGTAAGAATCTGTTGTATAATATATGCATTAATCTTTTCACTGTTACCTATATTGCTAATATTTATCCATAGTTTCACTTATATATGGATTTTGTGATCATGGTTTTTGACATGTTGTATTTTAAAATTATAATATGGTCAATATTTCTATCTTTCCTCTTAATGGAATCTGAGTTTTCAGTCTTTGTTAGAAAGGTTTTTCCTATTCTTATATGTTGCATATTATTACCTGTACTTACTACAGTATTATAATAACTTTATGTTTAATATTTAACTACTTGGTCCATCTACATTTTATCATTTTGTGTGGCAAATGAGATAGCTTGTTGTGTTGGCACAATTTATTGAGCAACCCATCTTTTTCCTACTGAATTAGACTATTACCTTTGTAAAGTGTTCATTTCTATTATAAATGTTAGGATAAAGTGTGAATAGAACTCTTATGCCAAATCAGTGTTGCTCAAACTGCCCTGTGGGGCATTTATGGCTGCCACAACCTGGAGCAAGCATGTCAAACTCAAAGGCTAACACGGGCCAAATAAACAAGGTTTAAGTTTATGTGGGCCACAAAAAAGCAAAAGCTTCAATTTTCATAGAAATGTAGGTTGATATTGATAGAGACATGCTGAATACAAAGGATTGAAATAAATGAGTAATTGTTGACATAAAATAATAGAACATTTTAATAAAAATTAATATTTTTTCTTGAACATTAACTTACCAGACACTGAATAACTGCACAAATTAATAAGCATAACGCAAACAAACCTATTTTTCTTGTTTTCCAAAAGTGAAATATTTCCTATTGCACACACCAAACAAGTCAGTCCAAGACTAATGATGTGGTAATCAGCTTATTTATTAAAATATTCACTGCTAGTATTAGTGGAGAGAAATGGTGTGCCTGTGGGTAAGGAGCGTAAGGGAAATAAATGCAACACAATTATAGTAATCAGTCATTAGTGAGTGTTGTAGTTTGTTATTAATAGTTATGTATAACAGGACATTGTAAAAATTAAGTTACGAAATATTTATTAAAACATTTCTTACATACCGTTATATTGGCTGGGCTGCAAAAATATTCATTGTGGGCTGCAAGCAGCCCATGCGCAGCGAGTTGGACATGTTTGGCATGGAGATTAGAGGCCTCAGATGCTGCATAGGACACCCCCGCCCCATCCAATAAGGATTGCCCAGCCTAACATGGTAATAGTGCCAAAGAAAATATTCAGCCTCTGCCCCTATGTTGTGCAAATACTGCTTTTCAGATACCAAAATATATCGCCCATCCAGAGCGGAAGTCAGTCTGTGCTTGACTATGGGACTTGGATCCATGGAAAACAACACACTAAAAAGCAAATGGAATTGATGGCATCACATGGCAGCACTGGTAGTGTCATTTCAACAAGTAGATACATTTATTGAAAAAAGCCACATTGTCTTTACTCCCACGTTCACTCCTCCCCAGAAGAAAGCTGCTGGAATGAAGACAGGAGAAAAATGAGGTCTGAAAAAGAAAATAATGAAATAGCACCCAAATCAGAAAATATAAAATAACTATTGATAAAATTGACTGAATAAAAATAAAAACACAAGCTTATCAAAATTCCACTATTGTAACAGAATAAAAAGATAAATAGAAAACTAAAGAAAAGCTCCCTAGCCAGTTTGGCTCAGTGGATAGAGTGTTGGCCTACAGACTAAAGGGTCCTGAGTTCGATTCTGGGCCAGGGCACATGCCCAGGTTGCGGGCTCGATCCCCAGTAGGGGGCATGCAGGAGGCAGCCAATCAGTGATTCTCTCTCATCATTGTTGTTTCTATCTCTCTTTCCCTCTCCCTTCCTCTTTGAAATCAATAAAAAATATATTAAAAAAAAAAGAAAACTAAAGAAAAGCATATGCCACATTAATGAAATCAAATGTCAGTGTCTTTTTCACCTAGAGAGCTATTACAATGGAAACACACAAACAAACAAAAATGAACTCTCCAGAAGTAAAATAAACCTAAAATTCACAAACAAAAATACAGGTGGCTAAAATAACACAACAATGCTATGTCACCCGCTTAAACAAATTAAATATTTCCAAGTAAAAACCATTATTAATTTCATCTTATGAATTAGGAAGGAAGGAAGGAGGGAAGGAAGGAAGGAAGGTGGGAACGAAGGAAGGAAGGGAGGACAAAGAAAAAAGAAGAAATAAAAGAATTGTAAGTATAATGCAAAAATTCTGTATAATTGATTATTTAATATGTTGCTATTGGAGGTGTAAATTTATATAATCTACCACAGTAACAATTTAGAAATAAAGAATTCTACAAATACTTATAGTGTTTGCCTGAGTAATCCTACCTCTTCTGGTCTATACTAAGGAATAATACACAATAAGAAAAAAAATAGTTACAGACCAATGTATTTATTGAAACATTATTTCTCAAAAGAGAAATTTAGAAACTCCTCTAATATTAATGACAGGAGAGTCACTCACATTTATAAAAATGATTACTATGCAGCTTATTTATAAATAAAACTCATAGGTTACAGATTAATATATAATAGTGTGTTATTATAATACAGAAAGAAACGCAAAGGAAACAAAAATGAGTATGAAATGCATTAAAAGGCTAACAGTGGTTATCTCTCAATCTCACTGCTATCACAGAATTTTCTTCCAGTATAACCCCTGACCCTCATTATCAGCAGCCCCAATGAGAGTGGTACATTTGCTATAATTGATGAGCCTATATTGACACATAATTATTCAAAATCCATAGTTTAGCCTAAAGTTCACTGTTTGTATTGTACATTCTATGGGCTTGCACAAATGTATAATGACATGTATCCACTATTATAGTATCATGTACCGTATTTTCAATAAAAATCCTCTATGCTCTGTCTATTCATCTCTCACCACCCTCAACAGCTGGCAACCATAATCATTTTGCCATCTCCATCGTTTTGGCTCTTCCAGAATGTTAGTATATACTATTTAGCCTTTTAGCTTGGCTTCTTTTATTTAATAGTATGCATTTAAGATTTCCTCCATGTCTTTTGATGGCTATTTGATTGCATTTTTGTTTCTTGAGTATATGTGTAGTTTATTTAAGAGGTGGTGCTTTCCTGAATAGTTTTTCTCTTCTTCTAAATACAGTATCTCCCACTTTGTTTATGGATATGCTTTTTTCCCCCATTAGAACTGCCAATCACTTTATCTTGCCTATCTTACTGATAGGCATGTGACATATGCAAAGAGACATGGAGCATGTTCTAGATGTAAATCAACAACATCAAGGAATTCTCGCTTTGCAAAGGAAAACAGACAGCTGAACTAAAGAGCATGCTCAGCAGCGTAGGTAAGGTTCCTCCTGGCACAAACTCTGAATCTGCTTGTAGACTAGTAACAACAGTTGGTGGACCTCAGGTGGTTCATGAACACACTGAGAGTAAACTGAGCTTTCCCAGGTCATGAATTGGTGGGTGCATGACCCAATTTGGTACAAAAATACACATTTCACAGATATCCCCACACGATAATACCAGAGATGGTTTAGAGAGGACCTCTTCCTCCTTTTGACATTGGGTAAAGCAAAAATGAGTCAGAAGCCACAATGGGGACATTAAAATGAGGAAATGTCACTGATTATAAGAGAAAGTCATATAATATAGGTTTCTTAAATAACGGTGTATTTATCAGGGTTGTCCATGGGAACAGAATCAATAGGTATATGTATGTGTGTCTGTGCATATAGATATATAAGAATAAATTTATGATAATTGTCTCATGCAATTGTGGAGGCTGAGATGTCCATAGATCTGCAGTTGGCAAGTTGGAGACCTAGGGAAGCTGATGATGTAGCTGTAATTGGAGTCTGAAGGCCTGAGAACCAGGAGAGCCAAAAGTGTAAGTTCCAGTCTAGATAGTGACAGTCTCGAGACCCAGGAAAAGATGATGTTTCCGTTAGAGTCTGAAGTCAGGAAAATACCTGTATCTCAATTCAAGGCATCCGGGCTAGAAGAGTTCCCCATTACTTAGCCTTTTTGTTCTGTTCAGGGCCACCTACATTAGGGCCATAATGTGCTGAATACTTTCTAATGATTCAAATGTTAATCTCATCCAGAAACACTCTCACAGACAAATTCAGAAGAATGTTTGACCAAACACTTGAGTATCCTGTGGCGCAGTAAAGCTGACACATAAAATTAAATTTTAAGTGGTAAGAAAAATATGTCAAGTACAAAGATCTGAAATGAATTCTCATTTTTCATACTTTTCAAATTCACCACTTACCCCCTTAACCCTCTTCTGCCTGCCCCCAGGCCCTTTTCCTCTGTTAATCACCATCCTGTTGTCTGTGGCCGTGCTCCACCAACTTTTAAATTGGGTTGTTTGTTTGTTTTTGGTGTTACATTGTATGAGTTCTTTATAAATTTTTGCTGTTAACTCCTTATTGGTTGTATCTTTGGTGAATATCTTCTCCCGATAGGTAGGTTCTTTTTGGTTTGTTGATGGTTTTTGTGGGGGTTTTTGTGTGTGTGTTTTTGCTGTGCAAAAACGTTTTAGTTTGATGCAGTCCCATTTGTTTATTTTGTTTGTTTGTTTGCCTTGCCCAAGGAGATATATCAATAAAATTATTACTAAGAGTAATGTCAGAGAGTTTACTGCCCATATTTTTTTTCTAGGAATTTTTTGTGGTTTGGGGTCTTTAATCCATTTTGAGTTTATTCTTATATATATGGTGCAAGAGGGTGGTCTAGATTTTTTTTGCATGTATCTGTCCAATTTTCCCAACACCATTTATTACCACATTGCATATATCTTGCCTCCTTTGTCATAGATTAATTGACCATACAGATTACCATTTATTTCTAGGCACTCTGTTCTGTTCCATTGATCTGTGTGTTTGCTTTTTATGCTGGTACCAGGCCATTTTGATTACTATACCCTTATATTACAGTTTTGAGAGAAGTTAGCTTGAAATGCAGGCAGATAGGGGAAGGATCCAGTGGGGGGTAAAAAAGCAGGTAGAACATGGACAGGGGCAGACATGGTAGTCTGAGCAAGCCTAATCACAGGAACCAACCAAGGAGAAATAATAAAATGTTCCTGGACTCAAAGTGGGAGGCATGGGAAAGCAACGAAGGGCCTGCATTCACAAGGTAAACGAACGCAGAGAAACAGAAAAAGTTCAGCAGCCCTAACCGGTTTGGCTCAGTGGATAGAGCACTGGCCTGTGAACTGAAGGGTCCCAGGTTCGATTCTGGTCAAGGGCATGTACCTTGGTTACAGGCACATTCCCAATAGGGGGTGTGCAGGAGGCAGCTGATCGATGTTTCTCTCTCATTGATGTTTCTAACTCTCTATCCCTCTCCCTTCCTCTCTGTAAAAAATCAATAAAATATGTATAAAAAAGTTCAGCATGGGAACAGAGAAAGAACACATAGAAACAGGGAAAATTCAGGTCTGTTGCTGGGCAAGAACAATTGAGGGAATCAATCGGGTGACAACGGATAGATATAGAAACAGGCTGTAGCAAATACATACTCTGGACTACAAAGCTTTAACAAGCAGCCCACTATTGGGTCCCTTGCAAGGAGTCTGAATCTGCTTGTAATAAATTTTCCACACTTTTGCTTAAATCTTCTGGTCTGCAGAGCTCATTCTTAGGCATCACGAGACACGACCATGGGAAAACACCTCGGCTCACCTTCCGGTTATCAGCTTGATATCAGGTAGCGTGATATCTTCAACTTCGTTCTTTCTCAATATTTCTTTGTGATTTTGGGTCCTTTGTGGTTCCAAAAATTTCAGGATTATTTATTGTAGTTCTATGAAAAGTGCCATTGATATTTTGATAGGCATTGCATTGAACTTATAGTTTGCTTTGGGTATTATGAACATGTTAACAATGTTAATTCTTCCTATCCATGAGCACAGTATATGCTTCCATTTATTTGACTCTTCAATTTCTTTCTTCAATGTCTTATATTTTCTAGTATAGGTCTTTTACCTCCTTGGTTAAATATATTCCTAGGTGTGTTTTTTTATGCAGTTGTAAATGGGGTTGTTTTTTAAATTTCTTTCTGATAGTTTTTTATTGGTGTATTGCATATTAGTGCAGTTGAAACAGAATTTTTGGACTGGGATCTGGATTCTTTGTCTGCCAGAGTCGAAGAATGAATCCACGGACAGAAGATGGTATAGCAAAGGTAGAAATTTATTAAAGAACAAGTACAGACTCCCACGAAGGGAGGGAGAAACGTCCCACAGAATGGGCTCCCACGTTGGGAGGTAGAAAGGGTCCCAATGAGTTCCTTTTCCCTATGGCTTAGAAAGGCTGCAGATCCTGGTGCCTTGATATCCCCTCTGATTGGTCACTATTCCCTTAGACTGGTTACTATAGTAACTCCTGGGCTCAAAAGTTGAATCTCCCCAGGCATGTGAGGTTCTCCCTGCATTCTCTATTCCCTCTGGGCTTTCTTCTTCTCCTTCTGGATGAAGGGCTTCCTTTTCTTTATTTTGTAAATATAGACCTTTTGCTGTTCCCAGCTCCCTCATGGAAATGTACCTGTTGCAGCTTTTCAGCTTCCCTATTCCATGGAAATATACCTTCTGCTGCTCTGCAGCCCTGTGCTTTTTTCCCTGATCCTCTTAATTTCTAAAATTTCCTAAAACCTGTCTTTTTCACCCCCAAAATTCCTGTTTCACAGTTAATATGAAAATAGTACGGAGGTTCCTCAAAAAATTAAAAATAGAACTACCTTCTGACCCAGAATTTTCATTTCTGGTTATTTATGCAAATAAGTCCAAACACTAATTCAAAAAAGTTAGATCCATCTCTGTGTTTATTGAAGCATTATGTACAATAACCAAAATATGGAAATAATCTGAGTGCTCATTGACAGAAAAATGTATAAAGACATGGTACATACATTGAAATACTACTTGGCCACTGGAAAGAATGAAATCTTGCTATTTGTGACAACATGGATCAGCCCAGAGGGTATTTATGCTAAGTGAAATAAGTCAGATAGTGAAAGACAATACCATATGAGTTCACTTATATTTTGAATCTAAAGAACAATAGAAACAAACAAACAAATCATAAACAGATTTAAAGATACAGAAAACAAGCTGATGGTTGCTAGATGGGAGGGGTTTGGGAGGCTGGGTGAAAAAGGTAAAGTGAATAAGAAATACAATTAGTATTTACAAAATAGTATTGGGGATGTAATATACGGCATAGATAATATAGTCATTAATATTGTACTAACTATGTATGGTGCCAGGTGGGTACTGGACTTATTGGGGAGACACTTCTTAAACTACATAAATGTCCAACCAATATGCTTTACACATGAAATCCATAATATTTATTAAATGTCAACTGAAATTAAAAATAAATAAATAAAGAGTGCATTTGTGATACATACTTAATTTCTTTAGTAGGGGAGGGTGAGGGTAAGGGGGGGAGATCAACCAAAGGACTTACATGCTAGCATATAGGCCTAACCAATGGACACAGACAACAGGGGGGGGTGAGGGCATGAGTAGGGGGATGGGGGGTAATGGGGGATAAGGACACATGTAATAACTTAATCAATAAAAAAATTAAAAAAAGAAAAACAATCAATTTTTTTCTTTCAGAATTTAGTCTAAACTTTGAAGGGAACCTTAGAAATAAAAAGCTTTTTAAAAGTAAAAACATTTCAAATAAGATATGTGTAGTTATTTGTATCAGTGGGGCAGTGGTTCTAGAGTCAAAATTACTGCTTTTTGGATCATCCTCCCTCACCCATACATTCCTAAAACAGATGCCATCCTGGAGTAACTTCGACACCACTGGGCAGGAAGTTTAAAAGTTGCTCCAGCTTCAAAAATCTGCATGTCATTATATGTACTGGTAAGGATAGGTAACCTCATAACCTGTCAGAAGTACCTGATAAAGAAAAAACTATAATCCACAAACATACAAGGGGTTTCAAAAAAATGTATACACACTTTTGAATAGTTATTAATCCCAAGGGGTTAAATCTGAACAGAAAGAAACATCAATTGAGCTACCAGTTATTAAGTATTTATACATTTTTGAGACACCTATAATTATTAGAAAAACATTTCCCCAAATGTACTTTTTTCTTTCACTTAAGAATAAATAGGAAATATTAAAAATATGTTTATTCCCACAGGAATAAAACCCAGATAAAAGGATGAGATAAAATCCATCCAGGTACAAATATGGAATAAAATATTTTCCCTCAAATCTCATCTGCTTAGTTCCAGTAGATAGAACAACAATAAATCCATCCCATTCATTCCCGACATGGAATTTGGCCTTATGATGGAGCATTTAGTCAGGTCATTGTTCTGACTTTGTACATTTTCCCCATAAAAGCAGCTTTTAAGACTTCAAATGACTTTCAGATCACTGATTCCACTGCCAGCTGTTGCATTCCAACTTCAGTTTTTGGTTATGAAAGGCATTTCTGTGTGCTCCCATTTTTATTCCTTGGCACATGTTTGTGACAGGTGCTCCATAGTAAAAAGGGGTTAAGCATTATGAGGCATTACAGGTGCTAGAGAAAAAATTGTTGAAATAAAATTAACTTTTTTAATTTGCATAAACTTGCTTCTTGGCAGGTGTGACGTTTTAGCTATGGTTTAATCAATCTATGCTTTCAAGCCTTTGGTTGCTATAACAGTTGGTTTAGAAGGGCTGTCTGGCTTTAGTTTCCAAACAATTATGTCATCACTTGAGTGGAGAATAACTCAAGTTATTTATGCAGAATAGCATTGGTTCTACCATTGCTAAACCTAAAGCTAACTGAAAGCCTTTTTAACAAATCACATAAAAGTATTTATGGGCTATTTGTTCCAAATAAAATAGTGTCAAAGGAATTCATAATAGAATTTAAAAAAATAATAATTTGGGTAAATTAAGTATTTTTTGTAATATGAGAAAATTATGAAAGTCACTGAAGTATTTGGACAGAAAATCACTGCATAGATTTTTCTTTGCACATGTTGACTTTGTGAAATTTTTGAAGTTTTGAGTTTTCAAAACTTGAGGCCACTTTCCATTTGAAAAAAGCACTGCAGAAAGAGCTAAAGGAAGGTTTACAAAGGACACCTGGCTTATTCAGAGCATTGAGTTTTCAAAGTGAATTACTAAAAAATTATCTTTATTGTTGAAAGTATTACAGATATTCCTTCCCTTTTTTACCCCTCAACCCCACTCCCACCCCATCCCTAGACCTTCCCTGAACTATTGTCTGTCCCTGGGCTACCCATATATGCCTGTAAATTCATTGGTTAATCTCTTACCACCCCATCCCTTCTTCCCCTGAAATACCTCGATCTGTTGCATGCTTCAATGTCTCTGAATCTATTTTGTTCCTCAATTTATTTTGTACAGTAGATTCCACAAATAAGTGAGATCATGTGATACTTGTCTTTTTCTGACTGGCTTATTTTGCTTTGTATAATACTTGCCAGGTTTTGTCTCAAAGGGCAAGAGATCCCTCTGTTTTACAGGCAAAATACTCCATTGTGTAAATGTAACACCGTGTTTTTTTCTTTATTGATTAAGGTATTACATAAGTGTCCTTATCCCTCTTCTGTCCCCCCCACCCCCGCTCATACCTTCACCCCCCTGGTGTCTGTGTCCATTGGTTATGCTTATATGCATGCATAAAAGTCCTTTGGTTGATCTTTCCCCCTAACCCCCACCCGCCCCTACCTTCCCTCTGAGGTTTGACGGTCTGATCGATGCTTCTCTGTCTCTGGATCTATTTTTGTTCATCAGTTTATGTTGTTCATTATATTCCACAAATGAGTGAGAGCATGTGAAACTTATCTTTCTCTGACTGGCTTATTTCACTTAGCATAATGCTTTCCAGGTCCACCCATGCTGTTGCAAATGGTAGGAGTTCCTTCCTTTTTACAGCAGTGTTGTATTCCATTCTGTAGATGTACCACAGTTTTTTAGTCCGCTCATCTGCTGATGGGCACTTAGGCTGTTTCCAAATCTTAGCTATTGTAAATTGTACTGCTATGAACATAGGGGTGCATATATCCTAGAAGTGAGATTACTGGGTCAAATGGGAGTTCCATTTTTAGTTTTTTGAGGAAACTCCATACTGTTCTCCACAGTGGCTGCACCAGTCTGCATTCCCACCAGCAGTGAAGGAGGGTTCCTTTTTCTCCACATCCTCGCCAGCACTTGTCATTTGTTGATTTGCTGACGATAGCCATTCTGACAGGTGTGAGATGGTACCTCATTGTCATTTTGATTTGCATCTCTCGGATGATTAGTGACTTTGAGCATGTTTTCATATGTCTCTTGGCCTTCTGTATGTTGTCTTTTGAAAAGTATCTATTTAGGTCCGTTGCCCATTTTTTGATTGGGTTATCTTCCTTTTGTTAGGTTGTATGAGTTCCCTGTAAATCTTGGAGATTAAACCCTTACCAGATATAACATTGGCAAATATGTTCTCCCATGCAGTGGGCTTTCTTATGGTAGCACAGGTTTTTAATCCATTCGTCTACTGATGGGCACTGGGGCTGTTTCTAGATCTTAGCTATGGCGAGGATGTGGAGAAAATGGTACCCAAGTACACTGCTGGTGGGAATACAGACTGGTACAACCACTATGGAAAATAGTGTGGAGTTTCCTCAAAATATTAAAAATGAAACTGTCATTTGACTGAGTGATCCCACTTCTAGGAATATATCCTAAGAAGCTAGAAAGAATATATGCACCCATATGTTCATAAGAGCATCATTTACAATAGTTAAGATCAAGATGGATTTTTAAATAGCATTACTCTATCATCTATGAGGGACAGTCATGTTTGGCCATAAAAGTTATATTTTATAGTAGAAACATTTTTTCTCAAACTAATATTTATAACATCTTTTGAGGCATAAATTAATAAAAATGTATTTCATTTATGGTTTCTCCTTTAAAATTTTTTATTTAATTTTAATAAAGGTAAATATTTAATAGAGAAAAATAGCCAATAAATTATTCTCTTAATTCAAAACTATCAATATTTTTCTTAACTTTACTATAAAATAAAATTCTTGCAATGGCAAACACAATTTTTATGATTCACCCTAACCTACTGCTTTATCCCCTCCTCTGGCCACGCCTTCCTATATATCCTATACTTAAGCACTTTCTCAACAAATTTGTTCGAATTACTTTCTATGTTTAAAACCCTCAGAGTACTGATCCTTACCTAATGATTCCAGCTCATTCTTTTGATATCATTTAGATGTACCTTTTGTCTGGCAGTCTCCTGAAGATACCCTCTCCCACTCTACCCTCACCTCATTGCATCCTGAATAGGTATATATTGCCCGATACCCATATCAGAGCTTCTGTTTCCCTTCCTGATTTGTTTCCATCTGAATTTATCTAACTCACCATGTTAACTGTAATTACCTCTTTACTCATTGTTTCCTCATAAGAACCCTGGAATTCCTTGGAGAAAGAACTGTACTTTATTAAACTTTGAATTCCTACCACCTGTTTTATGAACACGGATTCATTCGTTAATTGTTTGTTAAATGTTTTAATGGTTGCCCCAAATAGCTTATTTTACATTGACCGCTAGTGACCCTATAATAGAGGAATTTTGTGATTGGTTTTCAAACCTACACAGAGAAAGACAAACATTCTTACCTTTAATTTCCTTGTCTTCAGTGTCATTGTTTGATAGCTGTCATGCAAGGCTGAAAGGTCTCATGATTATGGGCAGAGGCTTTATTGTCACTTCAGAGTAGAGAATAATGGGGAGACTTTTTGAGATTTAAGTGCACCTGTGAGTGTGTGTTTATTATATGATTTCATTTAAATGTAGATTCTAAAATAAACAACAACAAATGAACAAACAAAACAAAACAAAAACAGACTCATAGAAATAGAGAGTGAAAGGATGGTTGCCAGAAGGGAGGAGTGTGGGCAAATGGATGAGAAAGACGAAGAAGAATATAGTCAATAATATTGTGATGAGTAAACATGTGGTAACAGATAATTACTAGAATTAATGAGATGGTCACATTGTAAGGTATAAAAATATCAAATCACTATATTGTACACCTGAAATTAATATGACTAATATAATATTGCATACCAACTACATTTAAACAAAAATTAAAAAATTTAGATAAGAAAAAAATAAAAAAATTAATTTCCCTAAATAAATAAAAAAAACCACAATTATTTGCTGAATAAATGTATAAATAAAAGTGTATGTACTGCCTCCAACCCCTGCCATACCCAGGTTGTCTGTACAAGAGACAATACATTCTTATATTCATTGTGTCTGCTTATACAAACTGATCTGCCCTACATGTTCTTGAAAAGAGATAAATTGTAAGCTTCTTCTAATAGTACAAGATCATTAATGGATGCATGAATGATTTCTGCATTTAGGGCTTAACTTTAAAAGAAGAAGTAAATTATTCTGCATAAAATGCATATTTTATGTGAATAAAAATAAATTATAATTAGGGGTTGGTGGCAATTGGAGAATACAGAAAATAGAGAAGATAGGAGAAATGAAGGGATAGACTCAAAAAACTGTCATCAAGTTAGAGCCTAGGGGCCCTAGCTGATTTGGATCAGTGGATAGAGCCTCGGCCCAGGACTGTAGGGACCTGGGTTTGATTATGGTCAAAGGCACATACTTCCCGGCCCTGGTTGAGCTCGTGCAGGAGGCAACCAGTTGATGTGTCTCTCTCACATTGATGTTTCTCTCTGTGTCTCTCCATCTCCCTTCTACTTTCTAAAAAAAAAAAAAAATCAGTGGAAAAATATCCTCAGGTAAGGTTTAACAAAACAAAACAAAAACAAAAAAGTTAGAGCCTATGGGTAAAAGTGTCTCATAATTTCTGTCCATGGATTAACCAAATGTTGTTTAAGGATGTTCATGTCTACTTTTAATTATAAGTTAGCATTGCTGTGAAGTGAACCCCTCCATTAATCCAAAACCTTAAGGCCATCTAAAAATGCAAATGTCTTCTGAAGGTTTTTGCTTTATGCTGTTTTGGGTAAACAAGGAAAATAAGGCTGAGTTTCCAATTTGGGCACAGAAAGGAGACAGGAAAGGCCTCAGAGATGAGACACAGGGATTTTCAGCAGCATCAGAAACTTGTGAGCTGAAGATGCCCTGTGAATTCACTAAGACATGGGGAAGGTCATTGGACAGGGATGTGGGTAGGGTGCTGAAATTTACATGTGTGTGTGTGCGCACGCATGTGTGTTTGTGTGTTAGTGTGTGTGCTTGTGTTTGTGTTATGCCCAGATTTCAAGATCCCTAATAGACCACCAGGGAGCCAGCCGAGTCCGATGCAAAAGCAGAGAGTCTTTTATTCAAACCCGGGCTTGGCTCCCCTATCCTCCTTACTGGCACAGCAGCAAGTGGTAGAGAGAGGGCTAGCCCAGTGGGAAGAGGAGTTTTATAGGGCGGTGGAGTAAGGGGAGGAGAGGGGACTGTGGGCCCTGCCGATTGGCCAGGCGCAAGTCAGTGTCTCGTTATACAGGATGTGGTCATATCTATGGCGCACACTTCCCTTGATTGTCATTGGTTAGTTTAAAGAAATCCTGGGTATGGCTAGCAGAGGCTTGGGCTTCCTGGAAGAAGCTGCTTGCTGAGCACATGGCTGCCCAAAAATGGAGGATACGGGGCAAGATGGAGGGCGTAGCCCTCGCCCTTTCATTTGTGTGAAAGAATTGCACAACTTTAGCTGTGCTGACTTCTAAGATATACATAACGTAACTCAATGCAACTATATTTAATCATTAAATTAACATCAAAACTATGTATTACTTACCCTCTCACAGTATATTCTCAAAGATACCAAAATATTAGTAATATAGCAGCAAAATTTGCCTATCTACAAAATAATAATTAGAGAAAGACCTTTAAGGTATTTAAAATATTACAAATATAAAGGTTCAACTTTAAGAAATAATTGACAAAGCTAAAAACAAACTGAACTTTTTCTTTTCTAAAGATAAAAAACAAATTCACTCTACTACATAAAGTTTAAAAAAATAACAAAGAATAATAATTTTTAATTGTACCATCCTTTTTAAAGTAATTTGCATCAGACTTATTGATTTATTTGTATATAATTTAATCACTTTTAAAGATGTTGAGTTTTAACGTATGGTATACTATATTTTATTTATACATACTTCAAAATAAACCTCTATGCCTTGTGACAGAAGAGTTTTTTAAACACATTCTACTTTAACTTTATATATGAAATAAATGTGGTCCATTTTTCACATAGTTATATAACAGATCGGTAAATTTTTATATAAAAATAGTGAGTATTTTAAAATCAATTTAATAAGTATGGAATTCAGAAGAAAACAACCACAGTGGTTCTTATATAGGACAAAGATCTTATAAAACATTAAACAGTAGGGCAAATGCCATTTAAAATATGGACTATGTTGTAGTACTTTGCTTTTCTTGTAACAGTTTCTGTTTGGTGCATGTAATTTGACCTGTTCATGATGTGTCAAGATGAATTATGTTATAGTGGTACTCTTCTGAGAATGCATAATTTGAGAGTGTTTATGTCATTTAACATCAGTGCTAAGCCTAAGAGTTTTCATATTACAGTTTATGGGACCTGGATTTTCTCCAGATCTCTTGAACTCTCTCATGCTAATGAGATCACATTTTGCCAAGTAACTTGAGTCATGTACAACCATAAGCTATTAAATAAACTGTGAAATATAGATAGATGATAGATGTTAGATACATAGACGATAGATGATAGATAGATTAGATAGATAGATGATAGATGATAGATAGATAGATAGATAGATAGATAGATGATAGATAGATAATTAGATAGATATAGAGGCACCAAGGGTTCACCTTCAAATAATTTATACACAAGCCCCTTCACTAGTAGCCTATCCCATTTTTTTTCACTTTAATCAATGGCACAGCAGTGAAGTTAACAGTTCATTAACATTCTAATCACCATGATGTCTTGCAGCTATTGTTGATACACATAATGATGTAATTAGTCTTTAAAAATCTTTGTATTATTCTCAATAAGAAAAGTGCTTTAATTTACATTCAGGGAAAATAGACTTATCATAATAATATCTATCTCTGACATGGTAAAAATTCCCATTAAAGTACACATATACTAAGATATTTCAATTAGGCATTTCATTAATAGGGATTTAATCCCTCTTCCTTCCCCTAACCTCATCTTCTGTTTCAGTTGCTAGAGCTATATAACAAATGACCTTAAACCTAGAGACAGAACAACCACATTATAGGCAGATTATCTTATTAATGTAGTTAAGATTCTTACGGTCATCAGCAGTGTGATACCATACACAGCACCCACTGTGGACTGGACACTGTGCTAGGAGCTGCTGGGACTCTAGATAGGAATCACCATGGGTGATGGTTTGGGAGCTTTCTGGTAATGGAGAGATGAGGTGATCTGCAATGCTAACTCTTACAAGACAAATCTGGGGTTAGATGAGGTAGAGCCAGTGCACTACAGAGAAGATGGGAAACAGTATCAATCGGCCAGGACCTGACAAGGACAGCCCGACTAACCCTGGTTTATCAAATGTTGTCTCACAAGATTTTAAACTGTCAAAGAAGGAAATCATTATCAGGTCCTTCTTGTAATTACAATCATTTAGGTCTTTGCAAGTTTTACATTGCACTGACAAAGAAGATCATAGTCTGCTATTACCTGAAAATTCTGGTATTGTTTTTAAAAAATCTTATTTTCTTAACATTTTACAGAATTAAGAAAATTTTGCCGAAAATTTTGCCCTGGCTGGGTGGCTCAGTTGGTTGGAGCATCATCCATGGCACTAAAAGATGTGTGATCAATTCCTGGTCAGGGCAGATACCTAGGTTGCAGGTTGGTCCCTGGTCAGGACATGGGGCATGTTGGGGAGGCAATCGATCGATGTCTTCCTCTCTCTCTCTCTCTCTCTCTCTCCCCACTTCCCTCTCTCTGTAAAATCAATAAACATATCCTTGGGTCAGGAAAAAAAAAAGAATTTTTTTTTAATTTTTGAAAGAGAGAGAGAGATTCATTATTCCATCCATTTATCCCTATGCATTCATTGGTTGCTTCTCGTATTTGCCCTGACGGGGATCGAATCTGCAGCCTTGGCATATCGGATGACATTCCAACCAACTGAGCTACCTGGCCAGGGCAGAATTTAAAAAATTTTTAAAGTTTTTTTTTTTTTTTTTTTTTTTTTTTTTTTAGAAATATGGTTTTGTAAAGCTTCATGACTATTTAGGCATTTTCATTGTTGTGACAAGCTGTGGTATCCCAGGAAATATGCTGTCCCTGGTTTGTACTTTGGTAACTCATTCTGGTAAGTAAACTGCTATCATTTCTAACACCTGTGAGCAGTTCACCAAGCTGCATATTTTAATTTTGATATATTTTTAAAACTAAAAGTTATAGCACCTGGACTTTTTTCTTTCAATTTAACAAGAATGTGATTTTTTATTGTACAATTTGATAAAACTATTTCAGCATTGCTAAGTTTTTGTCTTCTGGGACATAATGTATTATAAATTTGAAACAATAGCTCATATAATTAGATGTATACAAGTCATGTAAAATGTAAAAGGAAGTTTTTAAAACTATGCTTTCTTTTGGGTTTGGACTTAAATTATACAAATTCAGCCTCTAGTTTACATCTAACATAGCCACAAGACCCTAGATTGTAGCAATTTTCTTTAAATACAACTTATCATCTTTCAGTCAGATTTGTTTTGTTTTGGTTTGGTTTGTAGAAATCAGTCTCATTCCATAAAATACAAGTAAAGTAGAGGGTTGTTGTAAAGAATTAAGTAAGATAATGGGATAGCACTATCATAAAAATGCAAGAGCTCCGGGTCATAGAATATTGAGCTACAGCTTAATTTGGGTTTGAAGATATTTTAGCTCAGGCTGTCAAAATAGAGAACAGTAGACTGAGAGACTTAACCAACAGAAATGTATTTCTCAAAATTCTGGAGTCTTTTTTTTTCTTATTTTTTAAAATATATTTTTATTTGTTTAGAGAGGAAGGGAGAGGGAGAGAGAGATAGAAACATCAATGATGACAGAGAATCATTGGTTGCCTCCTGCATGCCCCCTACTGGGGATCGAGCCCGCAACCCGGCATATGCCCTTGACTGGAATCGAACCTGGGACCCTTCAGTCCGCAGGTTGACGCTTTATTTACTGAGCCAAACAAGCTAGGGCAATTCTGGAGTTTTAAAGTCCAAGATCAGGGCGACAGCAGATAAAATTCATTGTGATGATCCTTTTCCTGGTTTGCAAATGGCCAGCCATCTTCTCTCTGTGTTCTCCTATGTCAGGGAAAGAACAAGCTCTGACCTCATTCTCTTCTTATAGGGACACTAATGCCATCATGGGAGCCTGACTCTGATGACCACATCTAAATCTAATTTCCCCCCAAATACCACCATACTGGAAGTTAGGACTTCAACATATGAATTTGGGGCCATAACAATATTCACTTCACTTATTGTGGGTTTCTTTACAAATTAAAAGTTTGGTGTGTAGCAAGTCTATTAGCACCATTTTTCCAACAGCGTACGCTCACTTTGTGTCTATGTGTAACATTTTCATAATTCTAACATTTCTAATTTTTTTCATTATTATTATATTTGATATGGTGATCTGTGGTCATTGATCTTTGATATTACTATTGTGATTGTTTTGAGGTGCCACAAAGGCACCCATATGTTATGGTATATTCAATTGATAAACGTTGTGTGTATTCTTACTGCTCTACGGACCCTATTGCCCCAATTCTCTCCCGCTCTTTGGGCACTGAGACACACAACATTAAAGTTAGGCTAATAATATCCTTATAGTGGCCTGTTAAGTTTTTGTGTGAAGGAAAGAGTCACACATTTCTCATTTTAAATAAAAATGTAGAAATAATTAAGCTTAGTGAGAAAAACATGTTGCAAGCTGAAACTGGCCAAAAGGTAGGCCTCTTGCACCAGTTCGCTATGTTGTGAATGTAAAGAAAAATTTCCTATTTTTTTTTAAAGAAAATTTTCTTAAAAGAAATTAAAAGTGCTACTCCAGTGAACATATGAATGATAAAAAAGCAAAATTGTCTTGTTGCTAATGGGGAGAAAGTTTTGGTGGTCTTGCCAAAGTCCAAACAAAGTAAGGACCTAATTCTCTCTTCAATTTTATAAAGGCCAGATTGAGTAGAAGGGAGAGGAAGAGACAGAGAGCGATAAATATCAATGTGTGAGAAACACATCAATTGGTTGTCTCCCACACGTGCCCTGCAACCAATTGATGTGCAGGTATATGTGAGGAATCAAACCTGGGACCCTTCAGTCGTGGGCTGACCCTCTATCCACTGAGCCAAACTAGCTAGGATACAAACTTCATTTTTTATTTAAGAAATTACCACAGTTCCCCAATCTTTAGCAAACACCACCCTGATCATTCAACAACCCTCAACATTGAGGCAAAACCCTGCACCAGCAAAGAGTATATGACTCACTGAAAGCTCAGGTGATGGTTAGCATTTTTTAATGATAAAGAAATTTTTAATTAAAGTATGTATATTGTGTGAGGAAGCATGGGACTTAGTTGGCTGAAGGCAACTGTCCCTGCCTTGACATTACTAAGTAAGTCTGAGCTCCCGGGTGGAATTACTGGAATTTTTATATTTAGTCTTTAGACGTCCTTGCTTAAAGGACACTACAGATGCATGTGTCTTCTCAAGGATGCTTACCCTACTGATAGTATCTAATAGTTAATTTTAATTCAAGCTGTTGTTACAATAAAAGCCTAAGGAGGCAGGCAAACGGGGCTGTTTGGTTTCTCTAGCCAGGCAGTCCCTTAGCCCTTTCTTTCATAGAAACTTGGGTCAGAATAATCGTTTAGCTGTAGCTCAGGGTCTGCTGGCCAGCCCTAGCAAGTAGTACCCCATGTGAGGAGGAATGCAATGAGATGTGGCAGAAACCTCGATAAAGAAAGTAACTGCGCAGTAAGTTATTGGAGCCTGCTGGGGATTTCTAAGTTCGAGGGGATTGTTTCTCGGCTAAGAAATTTACTATCTCTGTTATACTTCTTAAGAATGTGAGTATATTTTCCATGGGAAAAATAAGCCTGTTTCTGAAAGTAAGGGAGAAAAAAAAGTTTATCCTGTATTTGCCTAGGAAGCAAAGGTTTTATATATATTATTAAAATGGTTATATTATGTTAATCAGGAACTTGATTACTTAAAAGTCCATCTTCTTAATCATAAGAATTGAAGTTTTACTAGTTTATGTGATGTTTAATAATAAATTTTTAATACTGTATTTGACTACCTTCAGAGAGTTTGAATTTCAAGAAACTTTTTCTTGACCTAGAATTGGCTTTCGGTCATTCCAATGGGCCCTAGAATGCCTCAAGGATTTGCTTTCTCTCCTTATGAAGGAAAAGTTTATACTTAAGATGTATGGGAAGCTCTGTCAAATAAGGAAATAACAATTATATTATATTTATATATACATATTAAATAGGTTCTAATATTCTTTCACTCTTAATTAATTGTTATTAGTTATAATATTGTGGAATATTGTGTTTTACAGGACAATATTCCATGTCATTTGCATTATAATCAAATCAATAACCATGCCATTTTAAATTTCTTCTCATTTAGATACAGTCACTGTTTTGTTATGATGCATTTGAAAAAAAAATTACGTCTTCTGAGGGATCCACAGGAAAGGACTCTGACATATTTAGATCATCCTCTTCAGGCTGGATAACTGTATAGAGTATCTGGAGTTATAGAAATACTGGCAGGAAAAATCAGGAAAAACAGAATTTGATTTTAGGACTAAATGAACTAAAAATAATTATAGTTTTTGTAATTATTGTTCTCATAGTAATGTGTTTGCATAAATCCAATAAGAATCTGATTTCTTCATAACAGGACATAAGTCAGTTTCCAATTGTGGTTTTATTAACCAAAACTTTACTGGAATGTCATGTCTGAGAGAGACATGCCAGGACTCTGGATGTCACCAGAAAGCTCTAAGGCAAGCATGTCAAACTCACAGCCTGTGGGCTGCATGCCTCATTTATTTGGCCCATGTTAACCTTTGAGTTTGACATGCTTGCTCTAAGGAATGAAGACTGACTTTGAAGCTGATAAACCCTTTGAATAAATAGGCTGGTACCTTGCTTGGTCACATGGTTCATGGCAGTCTTTCCAGGTAAAGAATGAAGGTTGCTTTCCTGAAAGATGGCGTGAAAGGAACTCAGACACCTGTGGGGATCTCAACTTAGGAACAACCCCAATTATGTAGGGATTGCAGGCAAAGCCTGATGACAACTGTGTGGTGTGGCTTCTTTGCCCTAGGAGTAAACTTTCTTATGAGATTCCAGCAATGCATATATTTTTTAAAATAGCCTATGTAATCAACTGTTATTCTTGTTATATTTATGCAAGTGATCAGGCCGAATTGTAACTAAACTTAATACAGTAAATAAGTTAATTTTAATTTAACTCTTTAATAAAAATAAGGGTAATTTTAGAGAGAAACATCATGTTTCAACAGGAAATTATTAGAACTGAAATAGTTTTACATGTTTTTTTCCTTCTACTAGTCCATTTGTCATAATTCTTACTGTTCTAACTTTTGCCTCATAATACTAAATTTTGTAACACAGTTTGTCTCCACCTAGGGAACCCTACTCACACCTAGGGAATACCACTTCTAGGGACAATTGTCACCTCATTCCATGTCCAGGTCTCATCGTCCCTCTGACAGAGAGCAAGAATCTCTTGGCTCTGAGAGAAACCTTTGACTCCTCATCAGCAGGAAGCAGTTTTAGAAGATACCCTGCGTCCCCTTTCCCTGAAAGAATTCAGAGCCAGAATCCTTGAGGGGGATGTAGTAGGCAATCAAACAGACATAAGTAGAGCAAGGACAATGGGCCAACTGAAGGAGTAATAGATGGAACCTTGAAACTTCACTCCACTCCAACTGCTCTGAAGCTGGCAATGGAGGAGCCTGTGTAGAACTGACCTTTAATTCTAACTAATTAGAAATAATTTATAGTTTTAGTATAATAGAAGGCATAGAGCTAAAGGAAAAAGAAAGTAAATTAACAAACTGAAAGAAAGGGACTAGGTATGTTTCAGAGGGTCTGAAGAATTAGAGTTGAGGAAATAAAAAAGGTGAGAAGGAATATAAAGAAAAGGTTATAACAGGAAGAAAGGATATTAGAGTAGGAATACTTAAGAATAATTTTGAAAGTTGTAAGAATGTTTGTAAAGGTTATAGAAGGGTTATAAAGAGAAATCTTAAAAGGAAATTATAGGTATACTGGATAATAAATCTAATTAGATAAATGAATCTAAAGAAAACTAATACAGAATTTCCAGTCTATTAAAAGGGAAAGCTTTCTTTACAAAGGAATTTACTGCTATAGGACAAGGTTGATAGACATCAACCAATTTATCTAATCAGAGGGGGGGAAATAGGAGGGACTTATAAACTGATAGAGCACCTGAATTAATCTAAAAAAGTAATCATTATTTTAAATCTTAGAACACATATACTTATGTGAATAGGGGGTTAAGTTTTTCTTAAAGTTTCCTTTTCAAGGCCTATGTGTGAAGCGATTGAGGAAGTAACTCAGCTGTGAATCCAGCAAGCAGAACTGACAAGCCGGGTCAGACCAACCCACCAGGAATCAAAACATCATCTCTGCAACATCATCTCATTGCCTGATGACTAATTACAATAGCTGACGTCTGCGGACCCCCAGGCCTGCTGGTAGCTACATTCTTCACCCTAGCCCCTTCCCCTTTATAATCCTATCTCCTACACCTTGCTAGAAGGCAGGATTTGATGCTTGTGAGCACCCTATCTTCTTGATTAGTATGCTAATTCAACTAAAATAGACTGAATTGCCTGCCTGTTAAACTACCAGGCAACTAAAAGTTAATCATGACCACTTCTTGTAAGTACTAACATACTCTATAAAGGATTGAGTCCATAAGAAGGTGAGATAGCAAAATTGTCATACTTTTTGATTGTGTGAATTTCTAATAATGTCATCAACCCCAAACCAGTACTTGCCATAATTAAGAAAATGGATAAGATTCAATGACTTTTGAATGCCCAATAGAAAAGATAACCCCAAAGATTATAATATCATTGCATTTATGATACATTAATGAGCTTTTATCTAATTTAAAAATTTAGAATTATTATTTGACTTCTCAGTGGCATGCTTTCTAGGGTAGAATGCGCTGGCCAAATAAATTAAGTATCTGGCCTCTTGATTTAATGTAAGAAAGTCCATACCTGAGAGACAAATATTTTTTTAATGTAATACAAAATATGGTCTTTAAAAGAACTGAAGGACAGATTCTAGATTATGCCCAATTGTTAATCCATGCAGACAGTCAGCTTTTGCAGTCTAAACATGCCTTAGTGAACAGCTGCCTGTTCCTCACTTCTGTCAAGAAAAAATTATCCTTAACTTGATCTGGGAAAGAATGTTGTGTATCATAGGATTTACACCCTCCTTCTGGGAAGAAATCTGTGTCCCTAAAAATGTGTAAGGTTTTAATAAATGTATATGAGGTTAAGAATTTCTGGAAAGTTAGTTGTCCAAACTCAACTGAATTTGAGCCTAGAGTATTCACCTTTCACCAGATAGTCTTTACTTTTTATATCTACTCTACTCTCATAATGATTATTTAACCTAATTTTCCAAAACAAAGAGAGAATCTTAGAATTGGTTTGCTAGAGGGCTTTATCTTGAAACAAGATTATAATGAAGTTTTAACTTCTTTCAATTTAAGGCCAATCTTGCCTGACCATGAGACCTCTAGATTTCCCCAATCTTATTTATAGCAACCGGCTTATTTTTTTTAAAGACATCCTTTATATGTCACTTCTTTGACATTATTGTCTACCTAAGCAGAACATACTAGGAACACATAAATCATACTTCAAGCCATTCTCTCAACCTGAGGTTTTAGTACAAGCATTCTATGCCATATACATGGAATCTATTCACTCAAAAAAGTTCTGTATTTTTCTCCCCACTGGTCTTTCTTTCTTCATGCTTTTATCTGAATTTTTCTACCCCACTTTCACTTGTTAATATTTCATCTGTAAATTGGAGCTCAAATGCCACCTATTATGTATCTCTAGTCCCTTCAGTCATAATTAATGCCTTCTTCTTCTCAAAATATATTAATTCACTCGGATATTTAACTATAGTCGTGTGCTGCATAATGATGTTTTAGTTAATGATGGACCACATATATGACAGTGCTCCTATGATATTATAATAGAGCTGAAAAATCCTATCACCTAGTGACATTCTAGCCATTGCAATATCATAACATAATGCTGGTGTAAAAACAACAACAACAACAACAACAAAAACCTATTGTGCTGCCAGTCATATAAAAGTATATGAAATTTCATAGTAAAGAGTTTACCTGACACTTTTACAGACATAAACAAGCTCCATAAAACGTTTGAAAACATGGACTCCAGCACCAAAAGTTTCTCATTAATAGACAGGACTATTCTTGGTGCATTATCTGCTTACAAGCAAATCTACAATTAAAAAAAGAAAAGAAAAGAAAAGAAACAAACCTAGCAAAACTGCACGGACATATTTCTGAAAAGAGTGACAACTCCTCAAGATAAGCTTCAGGCAGATCCTTACAGGGGTCCTCAAACTACGGCCCGCGGTCCACATGCAAATACAAATATTGTATTTGTTCCCGTTTTGTTTTTTTACTTTAAAATATGATATGTGCAGTGTGCATAGGAATTTGTTCATAGTTTTTTTTTAAACTATAGTCCGGACCTCCAACGGTCTGAGGGACAGTGAACTGGCCCCCTGTTTAAAAAGTTTGAGGACCCCTGCTTAGGAGGTATTCCAGAAGAAGGCATCGTTGTAATTGGAGATGACAGCTCCATGCATGTTATTGCCCCTGAAGATCCTCCAACGGGATAAGATGTGGAAATGGAAGACAGTAAAAATGATGAGCTTGGCCCTGCATACACCTAAGCTAAGGTGTATGTTTGTGTCTTAGTTTTTAATAAAGAAGTTTAAAAGGTAAAATAGATAGATGATAGATAGATAGATAGATAGATAGATAGAGAACTAAACAGTAGATAAATAGAAAAAGGTTATAGTCTAAAAATATAAAGAAAAATATTTTGTACAGCTGTATTTGTGTTTTAACTAAATGTTATTATAAGAGTCAAATGTTTCAAAATATTAAGACATTTATAAAATGAAAAAGGTATAGTAAACTAACATTAATTTATTATTGAAGAAAGATTTTTAAAAATAAATGTAGTGCAGCCTAATCATAGCATGTTTATAAAGTCTACAGTTGTGGATAGCAATGTTCTATGCCTTCACACTCAGCACTCACTCACTGACTTACCCAGGGCAAATTCCAGTCCTGCAGACTCCATTCATAGTAAGTGCCCTGTACCATTTATTATAGCTGTATCATTTATTATCTT
This sequence comes from Myotis lucifugus, assembly GCF_000147115.1. Classification (NCBI taxonomy): domain Eukaryota; kingdom Metazoa; phylum Chordata; class Mammalia; order Chiroptera; family Vespertilionidae; genus Myotis; species Myotis lucifugus. The sequence continues at coordinate 10,279,200 of NW_005871057.1, forward strand.
TTATACTGTATTCTTACTGTACTCTTTCTATGTTTATATATGTTTAGATACACAAATACCATAGTGCTACAACTTCCTATAGTATAAAGTACAGTAATATGCTGTACAGATTTGTAGCGTAGGAGCAATAGGCTATATACTATGGAGCCTAAGTGTGCAGCTACACAATCTAGGTTTGTGTAAGTGTACTCTATGATGTCTGCACAATGATGAAATAGCCTAACAACCATTTCTCAGAACATATTCCTGTCATGAAGTGGCTCATGACTGCAATGTTCATTGAAGACCTAATATATATCATACAATATTCTAAGCACTAAGAATACAATTCATGCCTTTACAGAGCTCATATTCTAGTGAGGACGATAAATAACAAAAAAGTATACAAAATAGTAAATAATACAATTTTGGAATCTAAAAAGTCCTAAGATAAAAATGAAACAAAGTCTTTTCAATAAATGGTGTTGGGAAAATTGGACAGGTACATACACAAAAGACACTAGATCACCAACTTATACCATAAAAAGAATAAACTCAAAGTGGATAAAAGACTTATTAAATGTAAGTAGAAAAACTATAAAATCCTAGAAGAAACTATAGACAGTAGAATCTCAGACTTCTCTCCGAGCAATATTTCTGCCAATATATTTCCAGGGGCAAGGAAAAAATGAACAAATGAAACCACATCACACTAAAAAGCTTTTTTAAAACAGTAATTTAAAGTTATTCCAGCTATAATGCAGGTTATTCTGACTTTAAGGTAGCATCACATGGCACACTTCTGAGTCCATTCCTGAGATATTTTATCTCTGTCTGTTTTATAGATCTGTGCAAGTGGGGGTCATCTGGGTTTGGATCACATAGCAGTGAACAAACGGATAAAGGAACCTTAGAAATAGTTAATGCAGGAGACCACTGTGATCTTAGAATATCGAAACAAATGCTGCCATTACTGTTAGCATTTGGATGATAAATTCTTGATGTAAATGCAACCTTCAGTGGTTTGTAGGGGTAGCCTGTAGGAAAATGAATTGTCAAGAAGAATACACTGCCTTAATATGGGCGATCCCATGATTGTGGCTTGCCAATGAAACATCTTCCCCAACTGGACCTGCAGAACATTGTGTGGGAGGGTCACGGGCCAAATCACTAAGTTCCTTATTAATCTGTTTCAGTGCTTCAGTGCCATCGTCTGTGCTTTGCATCTCGCTCCTCACTCTCTCAGTGTGTGCTTAAAGCTCCAGCCAAAACTCCTGGTTATCCCAGCGGCAGGGAAGGACTGACTCTTCCTCTCACACTGGCTCTCCCAGACCCAGATGCTTGGTATTAAAGGGGATCTCGGGATAACCTGGAGGCTGGCTTACGGGAGCTGTCCACACTAAAAAGCTTTTGTACAACAAAGTAAACCAACAACAAAATAAAAAGGAAGCCTGCTGTATGAGAGGACATATTTGCCAAAGATACATCTGGTAAGGAGTTAATTTCCAAATTATATAAAGAACTCACACACCTCAACACTAGGAAGACAAACAATCCAATTATAAATGGGCAAAGGACCTGAATAGAGTTTCCAAAAGAGGACATATAGACATATGAAAAAAAAAATGCTCTTCACCAAGCATCAGAGAGATGCAAATTAAAACCGTAATGAGATCATCTTACACCTGCTAGAATGGCTACCATCAATAAATCAACAAACAAGTGCTGGCAATGATGTGGAGAAAAGGGAACACCAGTGCACTGTTGGTGGGAATGCAGACTGTGCAGCCACTTCTGGGAATATATCTTAAGAAACCTGAAACACCAGTTTGAAGGAATATATGCACCCCTATGTTCATAGCAGTGTGATTTACAATAGCTAAGATCTGGAAACAGCCTAAGTGCCCATCAGCAAGTGAGTGGATAGAAAACAAAACAAAACTGTGGTACATTTACACAATGTAATACTACAAGGCCATAAAAAAAGAAGGAAGTCTTACATTTTGTGACAGCATGGATAGACCTGGAGATTATTATGCTAAATAAAATAGCCAGTTAGGGAAAGACAAATACCATATGATCTCACTTATTTGTGGAATCTAATGAACAAAATAAACTGATGGACAAAAAAGAAACAGAGGCATGGGTGCATGGAACATACTGCCAGTTGTCAGAGGGCAGACAGGAGAGCGAGACTGATGAAAGAAGGTGAAGGGATTAGCCGTAGAACATATATGCATAACCCACAGACACAGACAACAGTGTGGTGATGGCAAGAAGGAAGGGGGTCTGGCACTGGGTGGGGATGGGCAAATGGCGGGGCGGGGGGGGGGGAGGGGAACGGGAACATCTGTAATAGTGTCAACAATAAAGTTAAAAAATGCAACAAAGTAGAGAAAACAGAGTTCAGGGGTGAGGTAGATGAGAATGTTTTTGGTAGGACTTGATGAACAACTAGAAAGGTGATATTTGAATAGTGAGCTGAAGAAAGTAAGGAAATCTGTAATTGGACTTTTGGGGCAGATAATCCAGGCTCAGATTAGAGCAAGAGTATAGGCCTTTTGGTAGAAATGAGCTTGACAAGTTCCAGGTAATTCAGCTTTTACCTACTTATTATATACTATTCTTGATAAAGAAATCAGCCACTATAATAACAAAATGTCGCAAATCCTTCAGTGGGAAACATAAATCAATATCTTTAAGAAAGTGATAATGTTTTACTCAGCAGACACTGTGGCAGCTTTGAAAATATGTAAATAGTACTCTTTAAGGAAGACATTTTGAGGCTTATGTTTTATTTTATGTCTGGAATATCAGCCTTTTCTAAATCTAATGGATCTCCCCCACCTTCTGAATATCATAATTTTTTTTAACATGGTCTAACAGTTATAACTTTAGTGGTAACTTTTTATAAAAGAAAATTTATAATTAGGTGATGAAGAGACAGGTATGAGTGCTCTCTTCATTTTCTTCCTATATGAAGATTTTAATAAATTACAGAATACCATTTACAATTTTAAGTCCATTCACCTTATTTTTTGCACCACCTTGTATTATAGTTAGTTATGGAAGTATGTCTCTCTATGGAGTCATAAACTTCCTGAGATCAGGGGCCATGTCTCATTTATCTTGGTAGCTGCTTCCCTATTATACACTATCTTGCAGAAGAGTTATTCTTAATACCTACTGGTTGAAAAATGAAATCTCTCTATATAAAGCCAAGCAACTAGAACAACTGGTAACTATGACCCCACCCATGCACAAATTCATGCACTGGGGCTTTAGTACCTATATGTGCCTTGTATAAGGAAAGGCTTTGCAACATTATAGATTCTAAATTTACTTCCTTTTTTAAAAAAAAGATAATTAGTAGTAAGTAGTTTTATAAAGGCTGTATTCTTTATTACTGTTGACTCAGAATCTAGCAATCTTGGCCTATAGTAGGCTAACAAATACCTTTTGAATATTGAGCAAAACTTCTCCAACAATTTAGCCAAATAAATATTGGTATTCAAAGCAATCAACTCAGGAGTCCATATGCTTTTTCTAATGATACAACCCTTGCTCAAAAAATTCTTGAAAAAAAACCTGACTTCTGAATAAGATTACAGGTTTCACAACAAAGTCATATCGGCTTCTTTATAGACACATTTGGTCATTGACCATTGAGAGTCACTAACTCTAAATTCCAAAAAAATAAATTATTATCTTCTATGGCAGAATTACTATAATAAAGTAATAGCTGAGGAAGTGTTCAGACTTAAATAGAAACGTGTTTATTTGATGTTAAATTCAGATTTTAGAAGCAATTATCAATGCATTAATGAGGAAATCAGCTCCTCTGTAATGCATAAATGTTGTCAATAGAAAAGTTTCAACAAAATTGCTAAACCTCCAGATTTTATTGAATAATGTAACTGTTTTAAAGTGTGTATTATTAACACAGTTTCTAATAATCTTTCTGACCTTTACTAACTCAAGATGCATTTCCCTTTATTTGAGGAGTATCACAAGACATTTCCTTCTCTCCTCTAGAATCACAGAGCCTTGTCTACTAACCATGGGTGATGCTTGGGAAAGCCCTCCGGTTGTACTCATGTATAAATATTAAAAGCCTGTAATGTTGATGAATTATAGAACTAGGGTGTGATGGTGGCTCATGCATATTTATCTCCTTTCTGAAATACGGCTCTTAATCATGGCAACATGTTGGCTTTTTTTCTTGTTCCAATTCTGCATCTGTGGCCTTTGTTTCTACCATAAAAGAAATCTAAGCTCTAATAGTCATGTTATCAACATGCAATATATTCTAAAGTATATGTGAGATCCCACTGTCTATAGTATCTCAAGGGTCATTGTCAATTCTCAGTCATCAAATTTATGTGTAACAACTGAGTATGCCCACAATTGTTGCCTTTTCCATCCACCAGATATTTTTAAATCGGATAACAAATCAGGGTGAGTTTAGTCAAGGGACTCATTTCCCTCCCGCAGTGACTGCATTAGCTGTTGCAACTGGAGCTAAACTCATGTACTTTGGGTCACATTTTCCTTGATCCAGTTCTGTTCCTGCCGCTGGCAATATCCTCAGCTGTGATTATTATAACTACCCCCAGGTGACAGAACTTAGCATTTCATTTGAGGGGTGGGGGGAGGTGGCAGTGAAAAGGGATAGAAGGCTTAGTATTGGTGTAATGTTTATGACATTTGCAAGTACCATACAGCTAAAAGAACAAACATCATTGAATCCTGCCTGCCTGGGATAAAGGCCATCACTCAGGCAACAGTGAATTAACAATTCCTTTTTCTCCCCCAGTTGTTTGAGTCACATTGGGGAAAAAAAAATGATTGCAGTTACTTCAAATTTTTTTGCAACCTCAGTTCTGTTGAATGCTATGTTGGTGTTCTTTTCACGATTCCCTTTGTACCTTATTCCTTTCCAGATCAAGGAGAAATCAATCTTTAAAAACAGTTTTTCAAGATTGACATTTATTCTGTAATTCAAAACAAAAAAAATCATTAAAAAAATCTGACACATTATATAAGAAGAAAAAGTCTAATTTCTCTAAAAACATAAGTTATTTGTTTTCTGAGTGGGCAACCCAATATAAGTTCACATACATGCACCGAATCAGTCTGTAAATAATGTAAATAAAGAGTCTTACAGTTTAAAGTAAAAAATGTCCTCACGTGTCAGTCAGGCTGCATCTTCTGAGCACAGCACATCTGCATTACAGTGTGTGCTGAGTTCTAACGGTGCCTCGAACAAGGGCTCAACGGCACAGGTTTGCTCTTCATTGTATTACTTTAGCAGGACCCTTCCCTCCTTTACACAAATCCACCATCTTTTTCTGGATAGTATTTTTGGGAAATGTTGACCTTCTTTACAAGCTTTAAATGACTGAAATACGCTGTTAGATCTGTCAGGAAAAGGAGTGGTGAAGCAGTAAAGAAACACCTGTGTGGAATTGTGCTCCAGCCCTTATGTCCTAAAGACACATTAACAACTCGAATTTAATTCAAAATTCTAAACCAGTTTAATGTGGAGGCTCATTATTTGCCATGACAGACAGGATTTCAGAAAATGTTTGCTTTTGTTTGTGTGGAATCCACCCACCTACCTCGCAGGCCCTGAGGATGCTAGAGCCCTTTCCTGTTTATGTCTGTGTGCTCGCATTCACAATTTGACCCTCTGCAAACCAGCTATTAAATGTTCCCAAGCCACACTGGAGACAGCTTAGTGAAAAATGAGGATTTGGCATGTTAGTTACAGGTCAATTTGAGAACAAGAGCCAAGGGGTGAAATCAGTGAGGCTTTTCTCCATCTTTTGATACATTTTGACCCTCTGCTGAGTGCCCTCAAGGTCAAAAGCCAGCAGAGCAGCAGCAGCCTCGCCAACACTATGCTGACACTTAAGCAAGCCTCGGGGTGGGGGCTGGGGGCTGAAGGAAATTCCTTCTGCCACTAAACTTTTCAGAGCTTTTAGACAAAAAGAGCAGCCCAAAATATGCCACTTTGCCTCAGCTCTGCTTAATTCTGTAGTACATTTCCCTCTGAGAGGTATAGTTGCTATAAACACCACAATGGTTTCATACATGCAAGTTGTGTCCTTTTAATGACTCACAGGGTACGTTTTCTTTATCTTGTGAGTATAAGCAACATTGTGTCTAGTGTAGACTAAACAGGTGAATTTCTTAAATACTTGTTGTTCCATTTTATAAGAAAATTGAATATTTGGAAGCTAAAAGGTCTTTAATTCTACATTGGTGTTGGTTTGGGTCTTAGACTACAGCACATGTGTATAACTGGTTTACACAACAGCCTGAATTATGGGCAGTAGGAAGGTGGTGGTAAAAACATGAAGCATTTTATTTTTCCCACTCACAGCTGCTCAAAATCCTGTAACAGATTAAATGCCAATGCTCTTACAATGGTCTAAAATGACTGCATCATCTCCAGCCTCCCCTCCTCGCCCTGGCTACTGTCTGCTCTCCTCTCCCATGGCTGACCTCCTTGCTCTCCATTCAACATGACAGTCATGCTTCTTCTACAGGACTTGGCTCAGCTGTTCCCTCTTCCTGGAACGTTATTCGACTAACTCCTTGTATCTTTAAATCCCATCCTCTCATTGAGATCTACCCTGACCATACTACTTAAAAATGAAATATATCTTCTCATCAAATACTTGATTTCCCTCACCTTGCACTATTTTTGGGGGGCCAAAGCTCTTTCCACCTTTTAAGATAGAATGCAACTTAGAGAAACACCAATGTGAGAGAGAGAGACATCAGCTGGGGGGCCGGGAGCGAACCTGCAACCCAGGTACATGCCCTTGACCGGGAATGGAACCCGTGATTCTTCGGTGTGTAGGGCAATGCTGTAACAACTGAGCCACACTGGCCAGGGCTCAACTTACCTATTTTTATATTTCTTATTTATTATCTTTCCCCACTGCAATGTAATGGACCTTTGTTTTGTCCTGTGTTTCATCCAAATCTCCCAGAACAGGTCAATGTCTAGCTGCTAGCATGTGCTCGATAAATGGATGATTTCTCCTATCCTTTAACCAGTTAACGTCCAAAACGGAAACCGTCCCCACACGCCATGATATTTTGAATTTAATTTAAAAAAAAAATCAATTTGCAATGAATATTATAAAAATAAATATATTACAATTTGGCTGTTCTTGAATATTTTCAGCTGAAAATTCTCACAAAATGTGATTTTAAAGTTGGTCAGCTGCCACTTAGGGAATTTTTTTTTTTTTGCGCATGGCTTGTGGGGAAGGTCCTCTGCTTGCATCTATGGATGCTTATGATGTACAGTAAGTCTATGTTTGGTGGATGACTTAATTTCCAAGTAACCTTTCAGTAAAACAAAAGATCAAGCCAGTGTAATACATTTTAAACTTTCAATCTTATATTCCTTATGTCCAAAATTTACTATTCTTCAGCCTACGAGATTTTGATTGAGGGTATGGTAGTTTACTTTTCAATCCGGTGATGGCCAGGTTTTGTTTGTTTTGTTAGTTGCTTTTATCCCTGGGTATTTTATTCTCTTAATTCAATGATATACAGTTTTCTGGGTCAACCTGGTTAACCTACAGTCACCAATTATCCAATCAGACACTAATGTAGGTGTTGCTATAAAGGTATTTTGTAGATATAATTGAAGCCTATCATCAGTTTAAGTAAGTGAAATTAGCCTGGATAGTCCGGATGTGCCTGATTCAATCAATTGAAAGACCTTACAAGGAGAACTGAGGTTTCCTCTAAGAAGAAGAAATTTGACTTGAGGAGAGTAGATTCAGGCTGTGCCCAATTGCTTCAGTCTACACGTCCAGACAGCCTGACCTCCAGCTTTCAGCATTGCCTCATTATCATGTAAGCTAATTCCTTCCATTAAGCCTCTTAATGTATATCTCCTACTGGTCTGGTTCTCTGGTATAACACTGACACATACACCCCTATATAGCCGACCTCCTCCAATATGGTGACGCCGCTGGAGCAGAAATCAGGGAAAAGGGACAACACATATATTTTTTCTTATTTTAAAAACCTATTGCCGAAACCGGTTTGGCTCAGTGGATAGAGCATCGGCCTGCAGACTGAAAGGTCCCAGGTTCGATTCCGGTCAAGGGCATGTACCTGGGTTGTGGGCATATCCCCAGTAGGAGGTGTGCAGGAGGCAGCTGATTGGTGTTTCTCTCTCATCGATGTTTCTAACTCTCTATCTCTCTCCCTTCCTCTCTGTAAAAAATCAATAAAATATATTAAAAAAAAAAATAAAAAAAAAAATAAAAACCTACTAGGTGTTGTGGTTTTATTTTATTTGCAATCACTGGTTATTAATACATAATTAATACATAACCCGTGAGGCAGACTGAATAGTTAATTGCTGCATGGAGCACACACCATAACTTTTGGGTTCAGAACAGAAACCTCCCTTCTGCGTATTTCCAAGGACAGGAGATGTGATCTGGTTTGACATTTCTGGACCATGTCACTGTACTCAACAAATATTTGTTTTGTAGCCTCTTGCTTCTGGGTTTTCCTCACCTGGAAGACTTTCCACTTGGGTGAGGTTCTACAAGATGGGTCAAGCCTTGGTATTTTTGTGTCACCCACCTTAAGTTTATACATCCTGGACGCATCACATGGTGGGAGGGCCATGCTTTATCCGCTCTTCGCCCTCTCATTTTTCTGCAGTCTATTTCTGCTCAAATATACACAGGGAAAACCCCAAGTTTGCTGTCAAGATCCAACTTGAGAACATGTTGCTATTCTATGTATCTCACAGCCATTACTGATCTTCAGAAGGGATTTTCTTGGCAACCTACTTACTTGGCATAGAGTGGGGTTACGGAGTGCAAACACAGAAGAAAGAGAAAAGTCACAGCAATTCCCCTGTAGACCAATGATTCCCAAATGTTGCTGTTATTAAATACATGGAGCTCAGAATATGAATATGTAGACCAGGATGGAAAGTCATGGTAATGATGAGATAACAATAGGGCCAATTCTGCAGCCTCTTCATAAATCCTGAAGAGATGTGCAGCTGGTGAGGTATTGGGGCTCACTTTAAAATATGGCCAATCTGTGCCATTTTTGTTTATTTCTGCCATTTGAGTTATAATCCATTAGCCAAATTTCTAGGTAGCAGGGAAAGTCTCACTAAGCACCTTATTACAAGACTCGTCCATAATTAAAGAGGAAGGAAATTCTGAAATGTACTACAAGACAGATAAACCTTGAAAACATTATGCTATGTGAAATAGACCAGAAAGGAAAGGGCAAGTATTGTATAATTAAATTTATAGGAAGTACATAGAATAGTTAAATTCATAGAGACACAAAGTAAAATAGTGATCTTCAGGGGCTAGGGCAGGAGAGGAATAGGGTGTTAATGTTTAATGGATAGAGTTTCTGTTTGGGATGATGAAAAAGTTCTGGAGATGGATGATGGTGATGGTTGCACAACAATGTGATTGTACTTAATATCACTGAACTGTACACTTATAATAGTTAAAATGGTAAATTTTATGTTATATATATTTAACCAAAGAGAGAGAGAGAGAGAGAGAGAGAGAGAGAGAGAGAGAGAGACTCATTATAAGGAGGTAACACCTCTGAAGTTTAATACTTTGTTTATTGTTAAGAGCCATACCATAACCTGAGAAGATTCCACAGCAATTTAGCTGCTTTCTGTGTTACAGAAAAACCGGAGAAGAACCAAGCAATGCTTAGAGAGATGGAGGTACATTTATTACGCACGGGCCCAGAGGAAAATGTCTCTCAAATTCTGGGTGCAATCACACACGAAGTTTCCCATATTTATACTATTTTACCTTCTTTTTCTCCCAAATATTTGGTTTTTCCGGTTCCCTTTGCAAGTTCTTAAAGGGCCCTATGTGCTGGGGCTTTGAGACCTCGACCAAAGGCTTGACCTGTTGCCAGCACTGATAACTTCTTCTGGAGAAGGTTTAGTGGCCGCTCTGAAATGGGAGTAGTCTTATTTTCCTTATTATTTAAGCCAGCAAGTATTTACAGAAGCCAGAAATAGCATGGTTAAAATTTCAAACAGCAGTTTTAATATAAGATGGATGCTTCATCTGTGTATCCAGCAGAAATAATCATCACCAACCAGGGATACTTGTATTATTAAAGATACTATGTGCTATAAATATATATAGAGGCCTGGTGCTTGAAATTCATGCACTTGGGGGGCGGGGCTCCTCAGCCCAACCTGTGCCCTCTCGCAGTCTGGGAGCCCTCAGGAGATGTCTGACTGCCACAGAGGCGGGAGAGGCTCCCGCTACCACTGCTGAGCTCGCCAGCCGTGAGCCTGGCTTCTGGCTGAGCAGCATTCCCCCTGTGGGAACGCACTGACCACCAGGGGGGGCAGCTCCTGCATTGAGCATCTGCCCCCTGGTGGTCAGTGCGCATCATAGTGACCGGTCGTTCCACTGTTCAGTCAATTTGCATATTAGCCTTTTATTATATAGGATTGTTTGTTGGAATTAAAAAAAAAGGTTCACCCATTAAGAACTTGATTTTGAATGATGTATTACTTTCCTGTAGCTACCATAATAAATTGCCACAAATTGGGTGGCTTGAAACACCAGAAATGTATTCTTTCGCAGTCCTGAAAACTAGAAGTCTGAAATCAGAGCATTGGCAGGGCCACCCTCCCTACAGAGGCCGTAGGGGAAAACTAGTCCCCTGCCTCTTCTTGCTTCTGGTGATGGCCAGTATTCCTGGCTTGTGCCTCTGTCTCCTTCTCCAGTGTTATCAATTCCCTCTGTGTGTCTCTCTATTATAAGGAAATTTTCATTAAGTTTAGGGTTTACCAGATAATCTATGATTGTTTCCCTATCTCAAGACCCTCAATGTATGCACATCTACAAAGACTCTTTTTAGATAAAGCAACAATCATGTTACAGTGAATAGCACCTAGATGTATCATTGGTGGTGGCGGTGGGAGGGGAGGGTGCACCATGTAGCCCATTACAGATTATTATGTATAGATTATATATATTCTTAACCTCAAATAATATTTTTAGAAATAACATTTGGGAAAATGTCATTGAAATTATTTTTGAACCGGACTCTTGGCTTCTTACCATTGCCCTCTTATTATATCTTGTCAATATAACAGAGAGCATGATTGTTTTAAAATATAAGTGAAAACCTGTCACTTTTTGTTTGTTTGTTTGTTTTTGCAGAAAACTCTTCAATGATGCCCATACTATCCCACCCCCAGGCTTACAAAGCATAAAAACCAGGGTGTTTCTGTGTGTCGACTAGTCCTACAAGATCTGCTGCTTTCCTGCTCTTTGTCTTTTTTGGCCTCATTTCTCAATAACCTGACCCTCATCCAGTGTGCGACAGTCACAGAGTTCATTGGTTTGTTTGCTGTTCTCTGAGCTTGTCAGACATGTTCCCATCTTTACATTCACTGTTCTGCTTTTCTTCTAAAATGTTTACAAGGTTTGCAAATTCCCTTCCTAAATCTTTGCTGAAGCATCACCATTTCAGTGAGGCTTACTTTGTTTTTCTCCAAACTGCTCAGCATCTTCTAATATAGTATATAGCTTGCTTATTAATTTTCTATACTCTATTTCATCCCACAAATTGAAAAACTCTTGGAAGGCAGGGATTTTTGACAGTTTTGTTCACTACTGTATCCCTAGAGACAAAACAATTCCTGACACACATGAATTTCTCAATACATGTTGGTTGAATGAATAAATCCGTAAAGAAATCCATGTATGTATTGTTCTCAATTGTATATAAATATTGAAGAAAGCATATAAACAGATACAAGTATTTCCGTCTTATTGTACTTTTGACTAAGTTTAACATAAGACAGCATTCTAGTTAATGTGATAATATATTCTATAGTGTTCTAAATATGTTAATAAGAGAAGTATCTCAATAAAATGAAGTAGCAATATTTTAGAGAAGAGGGAAACTGCTTAGAGAAAATTCAGGTAGAAGGCATAAAGGGGGAATTTGAATCATAAAGATAATTTTGGTTTAATGCTTTGACATAAATTATAGAAAAGTCTTTTTTTATATTTTTCTTTTTAGTTTTCTTAACACTGAGCCAGAGGTTTTTGATGGCCAGATATTTTTCCTATGAAATATTTTACCATATTAACTTGTATATTTATTTAATCTATGTTATTGATATACCAAATAGGAGATCAATAAATAACCTTATGTTTATTGATCTCATAACCCACCATAGACTTGGATTAGTTCAAAATCTCTTTTAGACTTATGACTAAATGAGATAAGTCATCCCATCCTTAAAATAAGTCTGCTACTTAAATTTTCCTTCTATAGTAACTGTAACTATTTTATACACATTTTTAACTAACTCTAAATGTAATCAACACCCCTAACTTTTTCCAAAGGAGGGAAAGAAAGAACTTTAGCACTTTTATTCCCACTGTACAAGTCTCATCCTTAGTATTGTCTTCTAGACTTTCAGTGTTATCTCTTAAGAGGTGAAAGAGGACTATTATGCTAGTGATATCATTGTAATTAACCTAGTTAATAAAATGAGCATAAGAAAATATAGCAGTTGAAACATAGACAAAGAAAAATAAAAATATGGAAGAAAATAGAATTGCTGCAAACAATGACATCATATTATGAAGACATAACCACAAAATAAAATAAAACTGTAACTGATGCAATTGTTTTCACATAAAAAGTTCAAGAAAAGAAACAGAAATAAAACAAAACAATATTTTCAGAAATGAAGACTAAGATAGAAGAAATATTAAGCCAATAAAAGCAACAATAGGACCCTGGCTAGGGTGGCTCAGTTTGTTGACATTATTCCAGTCTTCTGCATGGAGAAGTCACTGGTTGGATTTGGTCAGGGCACGTGCCTGGGGTTGTAGACTCAATCCCCAGTAGGGGGAATGCTGAGGCAGCTATCAAAGTTCTTCTCTCACATCAATGTTTTTCTCTCTCTCCCTCTCTCGATAATCAATGAAAACATATCCTAAAAACAAAACTATACTACCCTAGGGTTTCCAGAACCTACCAAATAAATTAAAACAAAAACAATAAGGAAATTAGAGGATGATATAGATCTTATTTTCTTAAATCACAAAATAAGAAAAAGATAAGAATGATTTGGCAGAAAATAACAAGTGGCAAAGAACAATCAAATATAGATTTATAATAGCAGTCCTGAAAAAAAATGAGACCAGAACAAATACAAAGATTACTCAAGAAACTTTTCTAAATAAAAAATTAAAGCTACATATTGAAATACTAGTCTATATAACTGGGAACATCCACCTGGAATTACCAAAAACCAAATCATATTCTTATAAAATCACTCAACTATAACAATAAAAATGTCTTTGCAGATCTAGGGAAAAAAAGCAAGTGATTTATAAGGGAAAGGGGAGTTTATTATTATCAGATTCATATAAAGCAATGCAATATTCCATAAAATAAATGGATTAATATATTTAAATTTCCCAAGGGGGAAGGAAATATGTGACTCAAAGACTTTTATATCCAGAAAAACTGACTTTAAAGTACAAAGTGTAGAGAGTTTACCATTATTATTAAAAATATATGGATTACCATTTCCAGAGACCTTTTTTTTTTTTAAATCTACTAGACAACAAGCTGCAGACAGCAAACATGACTGTAGAAATGTTGATATAAAGACTGGCAATGATTTTCATTTTGTTTATTGTATTCTTTGCTGTGTGAAGCATTTAGTTTGATATAGTCTGACTTGTTTAATTTTGCTTTTGTTGCCTATGGTTTTGGTGTCATATCCCAAAAAAATTGTTGCAAAAACCACTGTTAAGGAACTTTTCCCCTATTATTTTTCTGGGAGTTTTATGGTTTCAGGTCTTACATTTATGTGATTAATTCATTTCAAGTTGATTTTTGTGAATGATGTAAGATGAAGGTCCAGTTTCATTCTCTGGCAAGTGGATATTCAGTTTTCCAACACCATTTAATGAAGGTACTATTTGTACCACTTTGTGTGTTCTTGGTGCCAATGTCAAAGTTTAGTTTGCCATATATGCATAGATTAATTTCTGGGTTCTCTGTTATGTTTCATTGGTCTGTGTGTCTGTTTCTATGCTAGTGCCATACCGTTTTGATTACTGTGACTTTGAAATTAGGTACAACAACAACAAAAAAGACTGGCAATGAGCACAAAATACATAATTCCTTATTTAACTATGAATAATTGATAATTAAAATGGAGAAAATGTAGTGAGTTAATGGCTATATGTCTGACAAGGTATAAATAGTGAACCATGAACTATGTGTGGAGAATGGGGAGAGCCTATGCAAAAATTGTTAACACTTTCTGAGTCATATAAGTATTATTATTATTAAATTTTCAATTTGAGATGCTTTTGAGTGAATCAGCCAGAGCTACTATAAAAATAAAACAAATGTGTGTCTTAAATGACGGACATATATTTTCTCACAGTCTGCAGGCTATAAGTTGTGTGTCTTAAATGACGGACATATATTTTCTCACAGTCTCTTTCTGGCTTTCAAAGGGGTGCCTTCTTGCTGTTTTGTCCCATGGCCTCCTCTCTTTGTGTCTGTGCAGATAGAGATCTCTAGTGTTTCTCCCTCCTCTTATTAAAATAACAGTCCTGTCAAATTAAAATGCCATCTTTTTGATCTCAAATGACATTTATTACCTTTCTATAGGTCCTATCTCCAAATATAGTCACAATGAGGGTTTGGGCTTCAGCATATAAATTGTGAGGGGATACAATTCAGGCCATAATGGTGAGTGTGATATAGGATAAAGTAAATGCATAATTATGAAATTTTCTAATTGTATTATCTCCTGTACAAGAGTATTCTATAAGTACAACAAAAAAGATACAAATGTAATATAGAGTAGGTTAAGTGTAAACCCTGTAATCCTGAATTTAATTTGGTAGTATCATTGTTTACTTGTATCATATTGTATTATCCCCCTACACACGCATCCTAACTCTTTCTATTTGAAAGGCCTGGATGAAATTAGCAATCCAATAGCAATGAGTACCTCTAACATCCAGATTCTAAATGTTATTCTCCACTGAAAGAAATCAGGATCCTTTAAAAAAAAATGTTACTTCTATGAAATGAGCAGTAAATGCACAGGCTTATTATAAAATATCTTGTCATATTCCTTGCTAGCAAGCAAGTCATCAAAGATTGCTGGGGTCATGTCCAAAAAATTGAGGGCTAACACTAAAAGGTGCCCACCGGTCGAAGATGGAAAACCATTGCAATGAATTTAAACTCATCAAAACTTTAAAATAACACATTTTAATAATAATAAGGAAACATTCCTTACCTTGACAATTGAAAATAATGAGAAAAAAGTAAAGTATGAATGTCCTACCTTTTCTATATGAACTCTACCACTAGAAAACCAAATAACAGTTTAAAGGAAGTGCCACTGTATAGAGCGAACTGTTAAAACAAACAAACAAAAAAACCTCAAGCAAATATCTGTAAACAACAAACACTAGTCAACTTATTATCTACCATATATTCAATTTTCCTAAAAATCGTGATGCAGATTATAATGTTAACCATGATAATAAGAAAAATATATAATTCATATTTATAAAATATATTGTTTTACTTGAATAAATATATATTTAATTCCTTTTGTATATTTATTTCTAAGCTTTTAAATATTAATATTTCTGAGTTAGATATCACTTAAAAAGCATTTCAGTTCTTTGACAGTCTGTATAGCTTAAGAACCTACCTCAAATCAGAATAATCATATAAAGGCATTAAATAAAATACATCTCTCTATATAAAAGCCAATCAAACAGAATGACCAGAATGACCAGTTGCTATGATGCACACTGCAGCTGGCCAACCAGCCCAATTGCGGGGGGCGGCCCCTCCCCACAGCCAGCCCCACCCCCAGTTGGCCCCCAACACCCCAATTGGAGGTGGGGCTGGCCGGCCAACCTCCTGTGGCCTCTCCCCCCACTGGCCCGGCCCAATTGGCCCCCATTGGGGGGGCCGGCTGGACCCCACCCATGCGCAAATTCAACCTCTGGGCCTCTAGTAAGATTATAATATATGTAAGAATATATTGAAATAGTTATCAAAATATTTTAATATAGTAAAATAATATATACACTTATTGATTAGTGCATTAAATAGTAATATCTTAATGTGGGTCTAATAATTACCATAATTTTAAAGTAGAAGTATTTCAAGATTATCTGTAGCAATTGTAATGAGATATGAAAACATCTGATCAATATTGGTAATCCTATAATTGAATCCAGGTTTGGCTGCCAGTCGTAACAAAAGCCAAGCTCATAAGACAGGTGCTGGTGCAAAGGGAAAGAGCTTTATTTGAGTGCCGGCATCTCTAGAAAATGGGAGACTCTTGTCCTCAAAAACCTGTCTTAACATCTCAGTGCAGGCCGAGGTTTTTATTAGGAGGGAGAGGGAAAGCAGAACCAAGAGATCAGGGCAGGGGCTGCAGGCGGTGTCCTTGCTAGTCCTGATACGGATTTCATGGTCAGGAGTTGGCCATCTGGTTGAACTCCTGTGTCTGGGGGCCTTGAGGTCAGGCTGCTCCTTATGTTCACAAAGGAACTGAAATGGCTGATTCTGTAAAGTATACTTAAAGAAGAAACTTTTAATGTGTAAGCTCTAGTTTTGAGAGGAAAAATAAGGTTAGAGTAATAAGCTGGATTTAACATTTACTAAGATCAATATGGGTAGCTTTATACAAATATAGCATATTCATTCCCCGTTAAAAATCTACTGTGGATTTTTGTCAATATTTATGATTGAAGAAAAGTTAAATTTCACTTAGAGATTAATGAAAATAGAGATATAATTTTTTCCCCCATCCAGTTGTTAGATCGTCTATCCATCGACTCTTTGGGGATATTCAACATTCTGATTAAAAACCCTCTAAATTAAAATAATTTAAAGAGGCCTCTATTTCAGGGGAAAGAATTTACCTTAAATCAATTTATAGTCAGTTTATTTATCATATTGTATATGTTTATAATTTTTGGTATGACTGTAACATTAAAGTGTTATAGTTAAATATTTTAGGTTTGCTCAATTGCTTGAATAGCAAATACAATTAAGAACATTAATAATTAACATTTATACATTATAATCTTAATATTTTTTCTACATATGACAGGAAAAAACTTTAAATTTATGGTATACCTTTAATATTCATAACAAAGAAAAGAAAAACTCAACTGAATTAGCATTATATTTAAAGACTTTTTAAAAAGCTATTTTTGAAAGGTTCACTTATTTTTTATAATATCTCTCTACCCAATTCTGGTTTTATTACATGTTTAAGTATATATATATTTTTTACAACACTGAAATTAGTCCTTCGGATCTAACTAGTTATGGAAGAACATAGAACTTTCCACAATTATATTACTAATAAATTTATAATGCTTTGTTGCTTATCTCCTCTAACAGCCTAAAGAAAAGCAGAACACAAATTTCAGAGACAACCAAATGGCCAAGAATAAAGTTGGAAATGGTTGTGTTATATTTTCTCAAATACGCATTACTTATTACCTTGAGAGTTTCTATATTGAAATTGAAAATATACTTAAAGTATCTATGGCTATCTTGGTGCCATAAGACAAGAACACATGATGGGTCTTTCGAAGTACTAACCTAGTGATCTCAAGCAAGTTACGAAGCCTTCCTGGTGTGCAGTTTTCTCCACTGCAAAATGGCAATCACAAAAATTACCTAAAAATTATATTGTGAAAGTCAACATTACTGAAAACTTTCTGCACTGCAAACGACTCTCTTACTCTTGGTTATTTTTGCCATTGTTAAGTATTATAATTCATTTATTTATTCAGTTAATTTGTATTCAGTGACCTCTGTGTAGCAAGCATCTTCATACTCTGAAGGCACAAAAGTAAACAAGGCATCTAAAGATTTGCCTATAATGAGGGTTGGAAGAAAGAGTTGATGTTAACTGTATAAAATTGTTAGGTATATTCATACAGCATGAAATGACAAATGACAATGTGGCAGAAGAGAATAAATATGAATTTTTAAATAAAACCTACTAGATCTATATTCACAAAAAATTATATTTCCTTTGAATCTAAAACATTACTATTCATTTGATATATACCAGAGAACCATCAGGATAATATATTTAACTCAATTCTACTCAATTTAAGAACATTTTCAGTGAAAGTGATACTGCCAAACACTGTGTTGTTAGGAAGTCTTAGATAAGTTACAAAATACTAAGAGCAATAAAATAATATAATATGAATTTTAAAAGTTAAGCAAAATATGTGGAAGTATGGGATAAAGAGAAGAGAGGATAAGTGCCTATGCAATTTGAGAATGACAAAAAGAAAAGGTAAATCTTACTCTTAAAAACATCCTATCTAATAAAAGGGTAAATTAACCATGACTCCGTCACAAAAGATGGCAGTGCCCAATCCTCTCAGCACTGCCCGAGTCCTCCAGTAGGGGGGGGGAGGGGGAGGGGGGAGGGGGGGAAGGGGGGGGTTGAGAGCAGGCAGCGTGAGCGGCCTGGCAGAATGCTTACTTCATCGCCACGGAAAGTACAATAAAAGTTGGCTCCAAAACAGCCTGTTTCTTGGCGAGTCCAGGCAGGAGGGGGTCCTGAGAGCTCTTCTGCTGGCTGCTCAGGAAACAGCACTGACTCTGCCGAGGGAGCCATTGGGGAGGAGGAAGTAACTGCCACTGCGGAGCCAGAGCAGAGGAGGTGGGGGAGCCAGAGCGGATGAGGCGGGGGAGCTAGAGCAGAGGAGGCGGGAGAACCGGAATAGAGGAGGTGGGGGAGCCACAGGAACCGGACCTGAGGAGGCGGGGCTGCCTCTGCTCCCGCAGGGGTGGCGGGTGAGCCCCAGTTCAGGAGCCTCCGGAGTGGCAGCGCCAGGCCATCCAGTGCTGCATCCAATCCCTGAGGCATGCCCGCCAGTACCGTGACGCCAACTGCCCGCAGCCGTCCTGCCAGAAGATGAGGTGGGTTGTGCAGCACACCAAGGGCTGCCAGCGCAAGACCAATGGAGGTTGCGGAGTGTGCAAGCAGTTCAGGGCCCTTTGCTGCTACCATGCCAAACACCGCCAAGAAAACACATGCCCCATTCCCTACTACCTCAACATCAAGCAGAAGCTCTGCCAGCAGAAGACACAGCACCGCCGGCAGCACGCGTAGCTCATGCGCCAGCAGATGCCACCATCAACATCCACATCGTGCCTCAGCCGAGTCTGCCTTCCCCTCCTTCAGCCCCCCACTCTGGCCCCCCACACTGCATCCCAGCACACCCTGGACACCACAGCCCCCGACTCTGCCCCAGCCCTCGCCTGTGAGCATGCCACTAGCTGGCTTCTCCAGCGTGGCCAGAACTCAGCCCCCCACCACAGTTCGCACTGGGAAGCCTACTAACCAGGTGCCAGCCCCACTGCCCCTGCCCAGGCCCCCCTGCAGCAGTGGAGGCGCCCGGCAGATTGCATGTGAGGCACAGCAGCAGCAGCAGCATCTGTACTGGGTGAGCACCAAAACGGTATGCCCCTGAGGCACCGTGACCCCTGAGAGCCAGATGGCCCCCATGGGCCTGAATGTGACCCAACCAAGTCAGTGGGCCTGTTATTCTGCCCCCCGACTCCTGGCAGTGGCAGCCGGCACCCATCCCCCAGCAACAGTCAATGTGAGGCATGCCCAGACCCATGATGTCTATGCAGACCCAAGGTGCAGCCACCTCAGAGCACATCTCCAGGTGCCCTGCAGGACCTGCTGCAGACCCTGAAGTCTCCCAGCTCCCCCAGCAGCAGCATGTGCTCAACATCCTCAAGTCAAACCCTCAGCTGATGGCAGCTCTCATCAAATAGCACACGGCCAAGTAAGTGGTCAGCCAGCCAGCCTTCAGCTCTAGCCCAGCCTGCTGATTCTGAATGCCATGCAAGCCAGCGGGCCATGACCTGCTGTCCCTCCGCAGCAGCAAGCAATGGGGGGCCTGAACCCCCAGTGAACATCATGAACCCGGGGCGTAACCCCAGCGTGGCAAGTATGAACCACAGTTCAGAGAGATGCCACGGAGCAACAGCAGCAACAGCAGCAGCAGCAGCAACAACGTTGCGAGAGGCATGTCCGACTGTCCATTGTGATGGGGCGTCACCGCCAGGACGCCTCCCGCCCCTGAGGGCTCCTGGACTGTGAGAGGGGGCAGGCCGGGCTTAGGGACGCCCCCTCCAGTGCATGAATTTTCATGTACGGGGCCTCTAGTTAAACTATAAAAAAAAAATAATATCATAACTATCAATTTTCCCAAGACCCAGCAATAACAATAGCTAATGCTTTTCTATATTTGTTATATGTTTGTGTTTAATTTGGATCTCAGGTATGATTCTTGATACACCTTGTCCATCATTCTGTGCAAAGCCTCTCTTATTTTACTTAATTTAGTCATTCCCAACACCATCCCCATCAACGAGTTCCTGATAAGCATCAATACAACATATGCCTAATTGTATACATATGACAAGAACATATAGTAGCTATATACTTTGCTATAAATATAATTTCTTACTTTAAGTGGAAAAAAAACTATTTTAAGAACTAACCTTTTGCAGTTTAAAACTCTAAATCATTGTTAGTTCTTGTTATATTGTATTTAAACCTATGTAAACCCCACAATTTATGTATTGTATTGGTCAAGTTGTTCTGCAATAATTCTATAGAATAAACAACTGTGAATTCTCAGTGGTTTACAGCATGCTTATTTTCTGCCCATGGGTCCCCAGAGCAATTATGCCTCTGCCGAGCTCAACCAAAGTCAGCGGTGCACGGAAGTGTCCTCTGCCCCCAGGGAGGCCGTGCTGGTTGGGGAGGAAGGAAAATAAACAGATAATGCTATCACACCTGTTACTAATTTCTAACCACCAGAATGATGGATTTTATAAAAATGCCTTCTGGTGTACTGTCCAAGTTACTATTGGGTGCTAACCAGCAGTGGATTTCCTGGATCTTAAAGCACCGTCACTAATTACTAACATAAGGTTCTGCCAGACTGCTTTCACCAAGGTGGTGCCATTATAGTCCCACCAGAAAGTCATGAGGGTTCTCATTCTCCCAAAATTACACCAGCATTTGGTGTCATTTCCCATTCGATCTTTTTCTAAATCTGACAGAAGTAAAAATGTTTCTTATTTTTAGGTTGTTTTGTCTTCTTTTTAATGTAAGCTTCAGAGAGGTTGAGCACTTTGTTCAGTTTTCATTCAGTTTTCCTGTTCTGTGATTCAACTATCTACACTAATAAAAGAGAAAGATGCAAATTGACTGTACCTGCATGACTCCCACCAGCCAATCAGGAGTGAGCATGCAAATTAACCCAACAAAGATGGCAGGTTAATTTGCATACACAGGCACTGAGCGGCGGGGGCGGCGGGGTGGGACGCCATGGTGACGACACAGGCGTTCCACACTGCCCCAGCTGCTCCAGGCCTCTGGGCTGCGTGGGAAGGCGGAAAGGTGGCTCCGGGCCGGAACAAAGGCAGAAAGGTGTCTCCGGGCTGGAGCGAAGGCAGTGCTGGCAGCCATGGGAAGAAAGGCCCATTCTTGCACGAATCTTCATGCATTGGGCCTCTAGTTTAATATTTGTCCATTTTGTTCCTTATTGATTTCCAGACATTCCTTAAAAAAATCTAGATGTCAATCTTTCAGTAACATCTGTTCACCCAATCTATCACTTTCTTCATTGATCAGAAATCATTAGTTTTTAAAAGTATTTATTTCAATCTTTTATTAATGCATATGGTCTTGGAGTATTATTTAAAAGAGTTTTGCTATCCACAAAGTAACAGAGGTATTTTGCATTTTCTTTATTTTATTGCTCTTCTTAACTTGGAGTTTTATACATTTGGAGCTTATTTTTTATTGGTTTTTTAAGTTTAATTTTAATTATAGTTGTCATGTAATATTATACTAGTTTTAGGTGTACAACATAGTGATTAAACATTTATACACCTTACAGAGTGATCACCCCAATAAGTCTAGTACCCATCTGGCACCATACAGTTATTACAAGAGTATTGAGTATATTCCCCTGTGCTGTACTTCACATCCCTGTGACTATTTTTATAACCGGCAATTTGTACTTCTTAATCCCTTCCACCATTTTCACCTATTTCCTCAACCTCCTCCCAGCAGAAAACCATCATTTTGTTCTCTGTATCTATGAGTTTGTTTTTGTTACATTTATTTATTTTGTTTATCATATTCACAATATTTCCAATTAATGGACATGGTATATATTCTCATTAATTCCATATTTTTGACACTTTTTCAAGTTTAATTTATTGTACCTTAATTTAGTGTAAAGAAAATAGGACATATTCCCCCTAGAAATCAACTGCTTCACAATAAAGATGAGCTGAATTACATGTGCTTTCCTCTTTTATTTCCACCGCTTATGTTGATGCATATTACAAATGTATGTGAAAACATAGCCTGATTGAATTTCCTTCCCAAAGAGACTAGTATAACCTTCCTTTTATACTAAAAACACAGGGTCCCCATGGTTCTTAAGAGCATTAAATTAATTGTTGGTAAAGTACTTAGGCAATAAAAAGCCCATAGGTGCTAACTGTAAAGTACTATTTGTATTATAAGTACTAGAGGCCCAGTGCATGAAATCTGTGCAGTTGGGAGGGCAGGGGGCCCAGCCTGCCTGCGCCCTCTCACAGTCTGGGAACCCTCGGGGAATGTCTGACTGATGGCTTAGGCCAGTGGTTGGCAACCTTGCGGCTCAGCAAACCACGGCTCGCGAGCCACATGCGGCTCTTTGGCCCCTTGAGTGTGGCGGTATTTTGTGGAATACCCTCATTCAAGGGGCGAAAGAGCCGCATGTGGCTCACAAGCCATGGTTTTCCGACCACGGGCTTAGGCCTGCTTCCCATGGGGAGCGGGCCTAAGCCTGCAGTTGGACATCCTTATTGCTGCCATGGAGGTGGGAGAGGCTTCCGCCACTGCTGCTGTGCTCACCAGCTGTGAGCCTGGCTTCTGGCTGAGTGGCGCTCCCCCTGTGGGAGAGCACTGACCACCAGGGGGCAGCTCCTGCGTTGAGTGTCTGCTCCCTGGTGGTCAGTGCACATCATAGCGACTGGTCAACCAGTCAACTGTCTGCCCCTTGGTGATCAGTGCACGTCATAGTAAGTGGTTGAGCGACCTTAGCATATCATTAGCATATTATGTTTTGATTGGTTGAACAGATGACTGGATGACTGGACACTCAGAATATTAGGCTTTTATTATATAGGATGACCTTGAAAGATGAAAATGTAGCTCACACAATTGTGACCATATTTAGAAGCTATAAATACATCAAGTGAAGAATCAGATTTTATACTGACCAAAGATAAAATATGTTACCTAAATACATTTCATTTTTATCTTGAGAAAATGCAAACTCTTCTATATTTATGTTATGCATATGACATGTATATATACATACATATTTCAGCCATGATAATTAACATTCTATATTATAATAATTGTCTAAGAACTGAGATAAATTAGCCAAGCTATAGCTAAAATAAACTAATAAAAATGGGGTGAAAGACATAAATTGCAACAAATGTAAATATTGTTTCATAATGTCACCTCTATAAAAATTTCACTTCATGATTTTCTGTAATGGAACTTAAGGTCTGTTATAGGGTGGAAGAGATGTAATTTGAGTCAATTTATATTCTTTCCATCCTATACAAGTTTTTCAATTATGGTCAAACCTTGGTTCTCAAATGTCTCCCTCTCAAACAATTTAGTTCTTAACCAACTTGTTCATCAAAAAAAATATCTCCCTTGTTGAACCAAACTTTGATTTTCAATCTGACAACCCTCTCATGCTGATACATCAGCATAACAGAAAGCATCTCTCAGGCTAAAAACAAAGGAGAGAATGCAAATCAGTTTACTGCTAAACCTCTTGTTGTTAATATCTCAGGAAATTGTGCTGTGAATAGTTTTTTTTTCTTTTGTTGTTGGCAAAATGGACAATTAGCACAATTTTAAAATATAAAGAAGCCATCAAGAGTGCTAGTGCTGCTAAGGGTGTGAAAGAAACAATGATTACAGGCAATTGAATAGGTGGAAAAACTATTGTTGATTTGGATAAAGGAAAAGCAGTTAGCTGATGACTGCATTTTGGAGGCAGTGATATGTGAAGATCATTTCCACATGCTGTCTTCCTGAAAGACACCCCTGAAATGAGTGCTGGAAGTGATACATTTAAGGCTAGTAGGGGTGGTTCAATAAATTTGAGGAAAGAAGTGTTACTTATAAATTAAACAGTACATTAGACATGTACTGTATATAAGAAAGGTTAAAACAGGGAATCATTTGGGGGTCTGGGAAAGATTAATTCAATTTACATTATTTCTAATGGAAAAAATGATTAGATTTTTAAACAAATTACTTCTCAAGGAGCCTTCCGGAGCAAATTAAGTTTGACAACCAAGGTTCCCCTGTAATTGTAGTACTTCTCTACAATGATAATCACATAACCTACAAAAATTGCCATTATATTTCCCTTATCTTCCTATAATGGTTACTCCTATATTTTTCAACTTTTACTATATTGGGTAGCTTTCCTAAGAATATGTTGAAAGTTAATGCGATTAGAAGTTATTCTTTCAGTAAAAAGTTACCAAACAATTGTCTGTGTTTTGAGAATGCTGTTTTTTGTAGGTCTTGGTGTGTGGGCTTTTAGTTAAGGAAATTTTATATTTCCTTCCAACATTTATAATAATGAATAAGTGTCAAAGTTATGCTTTCTCTGCAAATGCTGAGATTATAGTAGTTTATTTTATTTTATTAGTTCTTTATTACAGTAAATTACATTGATAGTTTCTGATTTTGAACCATCTTTGTATCATCACTGGGATAAAACTAACTTGATCATGAAACATGTGTTTGCATATATTTAAATACACAGTTAATTTGATTACCAATTTTCCCACTAGCAATGTCAACAGTTTATTGTGTTATTACTAGATCATAATGTTTATTTCCTGCACTGTTTTAATATCAGTAATATTACAGATTCATAAAAAGCATTGGACACATACTTCTCCCTCTCTCTCTCCCTCATGATTTCTCTTATAATCATTTTTTGGGGAGGAGAAAATTAGATAGATAGACAGATAGGAGATATGAAACCTCATGTGAATAACATCTAGAACAGGACAAGTATATATATTATTAATAATATTAATATTTTATTTAAATTTCAGGGACATTTGGTTCATTAACATATTTTAATTTAATTTCCAGTTTTACTATCTATATATTTTTATAATTTCATCCATATCGTTAAAAATTTTAAGTATATTTGCTTACAAACTTAGAAACTATATTTTATAATCATTTAGGTATAGCATAAAATAAAATGCAGTCATTTGTATATAGTTCAGCAATTCCAAGATGGTGGTGGATTAAGTGAAAGCTACACTGACACTCTCCCAGGACAAACTGGAATTACAACTAAAATATAGAAAAATCATCCTGAATAATCAACTGAAGACCAGCTGGAGAGAACCCTGGTAATCAAGGTGTAAAGTGGAGACCAGATAGAGATTGGTAGGAAGTGTGGAGGGCTGGCTGGAATCCCACAGACAGCAGCTAAAGTTCCGGAGGGATATCTCAGCTGTGGGGGTTTCCCACTGAGAACTCTGGGGTCTACAGTCCAAGCTGGCTCCCCAGCCCAGAGCACCAGAACTGAGAAAAGTGCCCACACAGCATCTGGCTGTGAAAAGCAGCAGGGTTTCCACCTGCCCGGAGGAGACTGCAGGAAATGCTGGCACCATCTTAAAGGGCAAACACACAAAATTTTGTGTGCAGCCACTTACCTTGGGCTCTGGCAGGGGAGGGCAGAGTGGACTAGAGCTGTGGGAGGAGAATCCAGGGCTGGTTGCTCTGGGGACAGAGCTCGAAGAGCAACCACCTTTTTCAGGCAGACCTTTATCATTCAGGCAGCTTTTGCCTGGAGTCAGGTGGGAAGCAATTGGAAAACCTCTCGCCTCACTCTGTGGAGGTTATGCCTTGCTGTGATCTACAGCCTGAGGCTCACTAAGAGACTAAGAATAATAATCAGCCTGCAGGCAGAGGTAGATATCGGGTGCTTTGAGTCTGCCTGATCTGCTTCTGGACCCAGGGCTAGGAAAAGCAGACCTTGGTGTGCATCTTGGTCCTTTCCCAATGCACCCAGCCCCAGCCCCAGCAGAGGGAGCCACAAGCTATGGATTGCTGATAGCTCCAAACAGGGTACTCAGGGCCAGTCACAAACAGTGTCTGATATTGCTCTGCACCAGAGACCCTCCAAAAAGACTGGGAGTCATAGCAGATCTACCTAACACATCGAAACAAACTCCAAACAGGCAACCAAAATGGGGAGGCCTAAATGAAAGAATAAGAGAATTCTCCAGAAGAAAAGCTAAATGAAATGGAGATAATTAGATACTGAGTTCAAAGTAATGGTTACAAGGATGCTCAACAGCATGAGAAAAGATGTAGAAACTGAAAAATGACCAATCAGAAATGCAGGCACCATCTTAAAGGGCCAGTGCACAAAATTTCATAGACAGCCACTTATCTTAGGCTCCAGCAGAGGGAGGGCAGAGTGGACTAGAGCTGTGTGAGGAGGATCCAGGGCTGGTAGCCCTGGAAATGGAGCTCAGAGGGCAGCTACCTGGACTCCTGTGCTGAGTCATTCCCACACTGTTTGATACTCTTTTCTTGGCCACTTACATATTAATAATTTTATATCTTCTTGGAGAGTTGACTCCTTCATCATTATGTAATGCCCTTCTTTATCCTGGATAAATTTCCTTGCTTTGGAGTTTGCTTTCTCTAAAATTAAAATAGCTATTTCTGCTTTCTCTTGATTAGTGTGAACATGGTATAATTATCTCCTTCCTTTTACTTTTAACCTTTATGTGTGTTTGTTTTTAAGTTGGGTTTTGTGGGTACACCCTGATGACTAGGTTCCCCAGAGGTTTTTTACTCTCAGAGTTGTCCATACCGAACCTCCAGGAATTCTGCAATTAAAGTTCAGATTTTCCTACCCAGGCACTCTTTCCCATAGAGCAGCAGTTCTCAACCTGTGGGTCGAGACCCTTTTGGGGGTAGAATGACCCTCTTACAGGGGTCGCCTAAGACCATTGGAAAACACATATATAATTACATATTATTTTTGTAATTAATCACTATGCTTTAATTATGTTCAATTTGTAACAATGAAATTGGGGGTCACCACAACATGAGGAACTGTATTAAAGGGTCGGGGCATTAGGAAGGTTGAGAACCACTGCATAGAAGTTTCTGCTCATGATTCTCTGTTCCAGTAAGCCATGCTTCCCTGCATTCACTTATTTGACTTTCTAATCTTGGGGGTAGTCATTTGTTCTGTATCCTCTCCTCTCACATGGATCCAAAAAGAATTGTTGATTTTTCTGTATGTTCAGCTTTGTACTTGTTCTTAGGACAGAGTGGTGACTTCCAGACTGCTTACGTGCAGATCCAGACACTGAAAATCTGCTATACTACTTTTATGCACTATAGTTAGTCACTCAATTTATCTTATTAGTAAGTCAATTTATCTTACTATTCTCTAATCGGTAGTAGTTAATAGGTTGGTGCTAGTGGTTTTGTGATGAATGTAATGGTGTATTTCCTCGTGGAGTTTAATCTAGAAATTATGACACACATAAGGTTACAGTGAGCTCTCTCGTGTTTCCCTTTTCTGCAGTTTAACTTAATATCAATTTACTACTTGCTCATTAATTTTATCACCTTCGAGTATTCCCTAGCAGACCAAGAGGTATCTAGTGATAAGGAATTAAGTAAAAATTTATGGAAGAAAGCTTTATAGCAAGAAAAATCTTATCTCAATTTTAATATTTTTCTCTATACCCTGCAAACTGGACAAAAACACTTATCATTTAATTTAAGCAACTCACAGGCTAACAGTTCCTATGGGAGCAGAGTATGAAAAGACCAGTGTACTAATTCTCCTTAACCTTCAACATGCATTTTAAGGACAAAGAAACAAAGAAAACCAAGACCAAGTAAGAAAATGAGTTAAATGGCAAAATTATATGTAAAATGCAGATCACTTAAGTCCAGTCCTTTTTTTACAGTGGCTGGCCAGAACGGACAATAAATAATAAAATTTTACTTTCTGTGAAACTAATATATGTTGACTATTATTTGACATTTTTTTAAAACAACTTCACTACATATGAAGTACTTAATTGTTATTTGTTTTTTATAGAAAATTGTTCTTTTACCATTATAGGTAAAAAAAACAATTGTACACACAGCTATCATAAATAACACTTTGACAAAGGAATAATACAATTATTTATATCCAATACAGTGGAAATCTGTATTCAAACTGACATACCATTAAGTTTGCAATCCATACAGCCCACAGTTATCTGACTTTTTTCCAAAGACATACATCAGATGTCAGAAGATAGAAACAAGATATAGTCTTTCTGTAGTGACATCTAAGACTTCAAAAAGCCTTGACAGAATTCATTCAAGTTTAAGAAACTTCTATTTAATTTGTAAAAATTTATACTCATAAAAACTGATTTTTAAAATTGTTTAAAGCTCATATATATATATATATATATATATATATAGAGAGAGAGAGAGAGAGAGAGAGAGAGAGGGAGGCCCAGTGCACAAAATTCATGCATGGGGGGGGGGTGGTCCTTCAGCCTGACCTGTACCTTCTCCAATGCGGGAGCTCTCGGGGGATGTCCAACTGCCAGTTTAGGCAATTGGACATCCTTCTCGCAATCTGGGATCTCTGGCTCCTAACTGCTCACCTGCCTGCCTGCCCTAACCACTCTGCCTGCCGCATTTCTTCTTCTTCCCATTCTCCTTTTAAGTTCTACTGGCTCCCCTTTAAAAATTTTCTTCCCTCCTTCTTTATCTCCCATCCTACCTTTCCCAGACACTCTTCTCTACTTACTTCCACTGTTTTAATATCTATCTACCTGCCTAATTATTCACTATCATTTATCTTTTTTCTTTTATGACTCATAGTTTTAAAATCTGTCCCCAGTACACAAGTATCCTTGATTTTCATTATAACTCCTACAGTTCACTCATAATCCTCTTTCCTTCTTTAACTCTGTTCTCTACTGACTTCTTTATAAAGTTCTTCCCTCCCTCCTTCCCTTCTTCCCCATCTTCCCCATATTCCCCCCTCCTCCCTCACTCTTTTACTGTTTTTTACAGGCTAACTAAAAATTCTATGCTTTTCGTCCTTAGTACTGACTGCTTTCCTCTCTGGGACCTGTAGCCTCCTCTGTTTGGGCACTCGGACCCCTCTCACACTGGCTTTGAGGGGTCAGCGATGACGCAGCTGTGTCTTGTCTACAGTGGCCCATGCCTCCCCCCTCTGAGTTGGGGGAGGGTCCAGCTGGCCCGGGCCACCATCCATCGCGGGACCGCTGTGCTACGTGTGTGCCTGTGTGCATTCACTGAGCGCTGAAGAGGGGGAGTTCGCAGAGGCCTTTCCCGCCCCCCAGCATGCTTGCTCCCATGCCTCCCGCGGCTCTCTGTCCACTCCCCTCCTGAATTTGCAGGTGACAGGGTGCTTGCGCAGGTATGGTTGGGCCTGGCTTGTCCTTCGGGAAGTGTTCCGCCCAGGATGCAAGCCCCCCCCCTCCCCCCGTCCAGGTCGGACCAGGCAGATGAATGAATGGACTGCTGGATTAAGCCGTGGTGGTTTCCCTGTGGTGTGAGGGTCGCCTGTGCACTCTCTATTGTCGTGCCTGGGCCCTTCCTTTGTGGTGTTGGATCCACACCCTCTCGATTTGTGTGTGTGACCCCTCCCAGGGGTCACTGTTGAGGCACACACCCCACGGTTGGCGTCTGCCAACCACGCCCAGAGAACCGGCCTTCTGTTGCTCCTTGGCTCCCCCCACCTGGGGGGGGGTTGGTGGTGCCCCCAGGCAGAGTGCTCTCGGATGAGGTGTGGTGTTGCAGGGGTGTTTGTTGGGCATGTGCACCCAGGAGAAAAAGAGGACTCCAGTGCGGGGGTCAGGAAAGCAAGCCTCACACAAGCCCCCCTGCTGTGTGTGCACCTGCTGGTCTGTCAATATGCAAACTGGTCATTACTGGGACACCGTATCGGACAATTAGCATATTACCTTTATATATATCTTATCTGTGCAATGAGTATTTGGTTCAATTACTCTCAAATACCAAAGAAGAATCTTCTCTGGGCAGGTAAAAATATACATGGAGTTATTCACTGTGTGGACTTGGGCAAGTTATTTTACTTCTCTGGACCCAGGTATCATCGTATCTGCCTTTTGGTGGGGGAACTAAAGGGAATAATCAATGTCATCAAATGAAATGATGTAAGTAAAGGCATTCTGTAAATTTTAAGTTAACAATGCAAAATGTAAACTTAGGAGATGGTGACTACAAAGGGCAATTGTATTTGTTGATTCCATTTAGCCAAATAAAGCCTCAAAAATGCAATCAGTAACATCTTATTTTACATGTGTTAGAGAGACCAAAATTTATACAAACACACAGCATATTCACAGTCCTGTTCCTTTCTTTCTCAATTCCTCGTGGTCAACAGGGCATTTCAAGACAGAGACAATGGAAGGGAAACAATTGTATCTGTCACATAGAATCAATGAGGCAGAGATTAGTTGTAAAATAAGATCAGGCTG
The DNA here is from genome assembly GCF_000147115.1 of Myotis lucifugus. Lineage (NCBI taxonomy): Eukaryota > Metazoa > Chordata > Mammalia > Chiroptera > Vespertilionidae > Myotis > Myotis lucifugus. Next base: position 10,309,965 of record NW_005871057.1, read on the forward strand.
GTAGTCTCGAATGGGTCCTCTTCCAACTTCCACTAATATACACATAAAAGGCAGAAATATTTTACAATTCCCAATGCAAACACTATGACTGACAGTCAGCCAATTTCCAGCTGCGGGAAGGATTTTCTGTAGGTAAAAGCCTGAGAGAACTGCATTGAAATACAGCCCAGAGCCTCCCCGTGCTGGGCTACACTTGTCTGATTTCCTGAAAGTAGAAAAGGTGAGATTTATTTTCTTCTCCACTCTCTGTCATTCTCCTTAAAAACAAAACAAAACAAAACAACAAACTGAAGACCAAAGTCTGCAGAATATTGGGAAGCTATCTCATTTTGGGGTGTGTGATGCTTTTAGATAGCCAAAAGTCTGATCCTTAAATCCTTTTCAATACAACCTCTGCTGCATCGAAGGTGAGAAGGTAAGTGCAGAGCAGATAAATCCCTCCTTTTGGCTGCACCGCGGTAACCACGCCCCTGGCTTTTATAATCTCACTGGCTTCTTGGCAGATTGAAGGTGAGAGGCAGGGGAGGTGCATGGGACACTCTGCTCTCCGTCAGGGGACTTTCCCTTAGGCGCAGATAGGGAACCGAGTCCTCCCTCTGTAGCCTAGGCAACAGGCCTTCATCGAGAGCTCCAATGGGTGTAGAAAGCTGCGAAATACCTGGAAGCTTATCATGTAAGGTAGAAAGAATGTCTAGAATGTGTATGTCATATATGGGAGACAAAGAACCTAGGGATGTATATAAGGCAAAACCCTGCCACATTCAGGGCTCAGCCTCTGGAGGGGACTCCGCTGGGCCGGCACCGGTGCAAATAAACAGTCCTTTTCTGAACCTACCAGTGCATATGGTTTGTCACTTCCCGCCAGCCTGATTTCTGACATAACAAAAGGAACAGGGCAACTCCTAGAAAGCTGAACAGAGCTGGAGTACAGGTGATTAAAAATAAACCATTTTAATCTGGGAGACAAATTCCTACCAGTTCCTAGAAAAAAAATTATTTGGGAAACCTGATTCCCCAGCAGGATTATCTGTGGGAAATCTGGAAATATAGTTTCCTTTTCTTCATTTGCAAGGATTCTGACTTCCGTCCATCTGAAGAGGATCCTGAGGATCTATGTTTCAACATACTCCCAAGTGGTTAGAGGAACAACCCTGTGTGGGTGCCAATGATTTAAGACTCCACTGACATGTCCAGTGTACTTTTTTCTTTGGTTATTATTATCTCTGAAATTACAATATCACTTTCTACCATGGTTTTCATCTATCAGCAATAAGTTCTTTCTTGATGAAAATTAGGTACAGTGTAGCAATTCCCTTGAATGTTTTGTTCACTCATATTTAAAATATATATTTAATAGGGCAAATGGGAAATTTATCAATCCTCTTTTAAGTAAGATGGAATGTATCATTTCTTTGGGTAGTTGAAAAATCTTGTAGTTTTTCCAATATCCTTTTGTGTACTTGTTTTGAGAGGAGAAGTTCAAAGATATGTGTTCCCTTGAATAAGAACCAAAGTGAGTGAATTCTGGAATGTAATATTTATTTAACAGAAAAGCAATTGTAATCATCATAAGTCAACCTGTCGTTGGAGACTATGTCTTTTGGCTTTTGTCATCAGAAGTGATCTTTGCTATAAAACCAAATTAACCTTGAGACAGAACTATAAGAGTAATTTAATTTTTCATATTACATCAGAACTTTCATTCTATTATTGTAGAAACGTGAATAAATTGACATAATAACAACCAACTTAGCAAGCACAACTTAATTAATGAAAATAATTTTCACTAATATCAGGAAACTACTGTCACATTCCCAGAGACCAAATATTTCAGCTAAATGTGACTTAGTAATATGCAGATTGTAAGATGTGACTATTTATTTATTTATTTATAGAAAAATTATCCTTGACATTTTATTTATTTACTAGAGGCCCAGTGCATGAAATTCATGCATGGGGCAGGGGAGGGGGGGTCCCTCAGCCCGGCCTGCACCCTCGCCAATCCAGGATCCCTCTCACAATCTGGAACCACTGGCTCCTAACCACTCACCTGCCTGCCTGCCTGATGGCCCTAACTGCCCTCCCCTCCTGGCCTGATCTCCCTATATGCTCTCCCCTCCTGGCCTGATCCCCCTAACTGCCTAACTGCTCTCCCCTCCTGGCCTGATCACCCTAACTGCCTATCTGCTCTCCTTTCCTCTCTGTGCCCTTCGGACCCCCAGTGCAGGCATGCTGAGAGCTCTCTGCCGCAGCCCTGCCCCCATCCTGATTGGCTGTTACATGATGGTGTCCCAGACAATTTGCATATTCCTCTATTATTAGTATAGACTAGTAGCCCGGTGCACGAAATTCGTGCACTGGGGTAGGCGGGGAGAAGGGGCCCCTCAGTCTGTCCTTCACCCTCTCCAATCTGAGACACCTCAGGGAATGTCCAACTACCTGTTTATGCCCACACTTTTAACAGATAACAGCTCCATTGTTATTCCTTTCTTATGCTTAAAACCATTGGAATTAGTAGGTATTCAAAGTATGTATACCAGCCGTGGGCAAACTACGGCCCTCGGGCGGGATTCCGGCCCATTTGAAATGAATAAAACTAAAAAAAAAAAAAAGACCATACCCTTTTATGTACTGATGTTTACTTTGAATTTATATTAGTTCACACAAACACTCCATCCATGCTTTTGTTCCGGCCCTCCGGTCCAGTTTAAGAACCCATTGAGGCCCTCGAGTCAAAAAGTTTGCCCACCCCTGGTGTATACATTTTGGGGGGACACCCTGTATATCTCTAGTCAGTGGTGAAAGAAACCAACAGCAGATTTGGAACCCCCAGACAGGGAACCTTGCTCATTCCCCACATGTCTCCCCACTTCACTTTCCACCTTCGTGGGCAGCAGGAGAATCAATGTTTTCTCTCATTAATTCGGAAAAGCACGTTTTGTCACCCGTTGCCCGGCAGGAGTGCACTAGGCCCCAAGCAAGCGAGGCTCAGTCAGGGCAGCCTTCACTCATGGGTGCTGGCACCCAAAATGCACATTCCTCCTCTACAGTCACCCCGACTATCCCACTGTTTCACTGAGAGGACGGAATTCCTCTCTGCCTCTGGGCTCTTGATCTTGAATGCTGACGGAAGGCACCTCAAAGAGGGCCGCCCAAACCTACCAGGTGTGTCTGTCTGCACCTGCTCCTGCCTCAGCACCTGCATTAACCCCCCAGAGGTGATCTCGTAGCTGCACTGGCCTCCGTGGGAACAGGGCATCACCACTCCACCCTCTCACTGTCATCTCACAGGCGCCCACTCTCAGCACCCAGAACACCCAGACACTCTCCAAAGGACATGAGCGCATCAGAGGGGATGTGTGCACATCCTGTGGGGGTGTTAGGCATGCCGGGTTGATGGAAGTGTGGTGGAGAGGCGGGGGGAACTTGTGCACACCTTGGTTTGCAACTGAAGCAGTCGTGGGAGGGTGACAGTGTGCTGGGGGATGTTCGCACGCCAGGGGGGTATGTGCACACCGGAGGCCTCTGGCTTTGCAGATCCGCAAACCCCCGTGGTGCGGCCAGGGGGACGTCAGTCTGGCCCACCACGGTGACTGTTCCTGTGATCCTGCACCTTCTGGGTCAGGAGGCGAATCTTGTGCAGTCACTCCTGGGCGCTCATGGCTGCCTCCCCGCCGTGAAGGGTCACGGATCAGAGTCCCAGGACCATGCACAGCCTCAAGCACTGCCCCCCACCCGGCAGGGTCACAAATCCAGGTCGTGGGACCGCGGACAGCCTCAAGCACTGCCCTCCGCCTGGCAGGGTCACGGATCCAGGTCCCGGGACAGCGGACAGCCTCAAGCACTGCCACCCCGCCTGGCAGGGTCCCAGATCCTAGTCCTGGACTGCAGACAGCCTCCTGCAGTGCCCCTCGTCTGGCAGGGACACAGATCTAGGTCCTGGGACCATGGACAGCCTCAAGCACTGCCGCCCCACCCGCGAGGACATGGATCCAGGTCCCAGACCACGGACAGCCTCAAGCACTACCGCCCCGCCCGCAAGGACATGGATTCAGGTCCCAGACTGCGGACAGCCTCAAGCACTGCCCCCGCCCGGCAGGGTCACAGATCCGGGTCCCAGACAGCAGATAGCCTTGCCTGCTGTCGCCTGCCTTCAGTATGCAAATTAGCGGCCATCTTGTTGCTTCAGGGTGGGGGTCCCCACTGGGGTGCCTGACCAGTTTGGGTGAGGGGCTGAGGGCTGTTTTCAGGCTGGCGGGAGACTGAAACTCCAAACCTCTCCTTTTTTTCTTTTTTTTTTATTCTGGCATTTATTTACCTTCTATGGCTGTCACTGGAGCCGAGAGCCGGCTTTCTCTCTGAGGCTCAGCTGCTGAAAGCAAGTTTCTGGCCTTTGTTTACCTTCTGTATTTTAAACTTTGTTGCGACTCCAGGTCTGAGATCCCGGCTGACTGAAAACAGGTTACTGGGGTTTTGTTTAGCTTCTATATTTGTTACAATGTTTCAAACTGCAAGCTCAGAGGCCGGCAGCGTCAGGTGGGGAACGTTGGAGTCCTCCGTCACTGAAGCAAGCAAGCCTCCTGTTAGCTTTAAGCTGCCTGGCTGCCGGCCGCCCTCTTGGCTGGCAGTTAATTTGCATATTGCCCTGATTAGCCAAATGGAAGGGTAGCGGCCGTACTGCTAATTACCATGTTTCTCTTTTATTAGATAGGATTGGTAAAAATATTACAGATATATCCCTTTTCCCCCCCATTACCCTCCCACATCCAGTTCCCTCCCAACCCTAGGCCTTCATTACCCTATTGTTTGTGTCCATAGGTAATGGACATATGCATATGTTCTTTGGTTAATCTCTTCCCTACCCCCCTACCCCTTTCCCTCTGAGATTTCTCAGTCTGTTTCATGTTTTTATACCTCTGGTTCTATTTTATTCATCAATTTATTTTGTTCATTAGATTTCTTGTTCATTTATTTTGAGTTTTAGGTTCAATTATTGATAACTATATATTTATTGCCATATTATTATTCATATTTTTAATCTTTTTTTTCCCTTCTTCTTAAAGAATACCCTTAAACATTTCATGTAATTCTGGTTTGGTGGTGATAACTCCTTTAGCTTTTCCTTGTCTGTGATGTTCTTTACCTGACCTTCAATTCTAAATGATAGCTTTGCTGGGTAAAATAATCTTGGTGGTAGGTCCTTGCTATTCAATACTTTGAATAGTTCTTGCCACTCTCTTCTGACCTGCAAAGTTTCTGTTGAGAAATCAGCTGGAAATCATATGGGAGCTCCCTTGTAAGTAACTAACTGCTTTTCTCTTGCTGCTTTTAAGATTATATCTTTGTCTTTAACCTTTGGCATTTTAATTATGTTGTGTCTTGGTATGGGCCTCTTTGGGTTCCTCTTGTTTGGAACTCTCTGCGCTTCCAGGACTTGTAAGTCTATTTCTTTCACAGGTAGGGGAATTTCCTGTCATTATTTCTCAAATAGGGTTTCAATGTCT
>NW_005871057.1:10315630-10328465 GCF_000147115.1 Myotis lucifugus
AGTCCATTTCATGTCTTTGATGTCTCACTATTTCTTTGAAATCTCACAAAATCCTTGAAATTCTCACTAAGTTCCTTGACATTCTCACTAAGGTCCTTGAAACCTCTCATTAAGATCCTTGAGCATCCTTATATCATTGTTTTGAACTCTGTACCTAGTAGTTTGCTTGCTTTCATTTCATTTAGTTCTTTTTTCTGGAGATTTCTTCTTTTCTTTCACATGTGATATGTTTCTTTTTCTCTACATTTTGGCCGCTTCGCCATGTTTGTTTCTATGCATTAGGTAGAGCTTCTATGTCTCCTGGAATTGATAGAGTGGCCTTGTGTAGTAGGTGTCCTGCAGGGCCCAATGGCTCAGCCTCCCCAGTCACCTGAGCTGGGCACTCTAGGTGTGCCCTGTGTGGACTATGTACACTGTCTTATTGCAGTTGAGCCTTATGATGTTACTTTAAAATGTAGAATGTACAGATCTGCTACACTCTTAAATTTATTATTTTATCAATTAACAAGTATTACATTTTGTAAAATGTAAACACAATTTACAATACATATCAGGATTTAACTTTTTTTTTTTAAATATATTTTATTGATTTTTTACAGAGAGAAAGGGAGAGAGATAGAGAGTTAGAAACATCGATGAGAGAGGAAACATCGATCAGCTGCCTCCTGCACATCTCCCACTGGGGATGTGCCCGCAACCCAGGTACATGCCCTTGACCGGAATCGAACCTGGGACCTTTCAGTCCGCAGGCCGACGCTCTATCCACTGAGCCAAACCGGTTTCGGCAGGATTTAACTTTTTACAGTAAAGCAACATCATAATAGATATTTTTCTTTTAATCCAGGCAAATGTTTGAAAAAAGTATTACTGAATTGAAATGCTTCATGCTTGCATACAGAGTATGCAAAGATATATGATTGATTAATTTTAATAAACATACTAATTCTTGGGCATTTGTGTGATGAATATATTCCCTTTTAAAGTAGTTATTTATACTAACAGAAATGTTACTACTCAAAATATTTAGGTAAGCTCTCCCGTAATACATATATTTAAATATCCATAATGGTGAAAAGATCTGTCCCTTGAGAGCCAATTTAATTTTGAAAACATCTCAGAATCATCTAGAGGCAAGCGTTAGAAATAAATTTGATGATCAGGCTGAATATTAGGGTCTGGGTCAGAAACAAATCTCAAATATGAAAACAAATTGGTTTCACAGCCTATCACCTCTTTTATGGTAACTCCCCCTCCAAAAAGATCCCATTAAATAATTTGGGAAATGCCAGCATTTTTTAAGTAAGTAGATTCCTAAAAAATAAACCCTTATTATATATGGAAGTTTTAGTATAATACTTAAAATCAATCTTACTACTGTATAATACCTGGCATATAGCAGGAAAAAATGCTAGTGGAATTAATTAAAGAACATAGACATTAATCAAAGAAAACCTACTGAAGAAAAATAATTTTTAAAAACACTTAGTACTTTTAAAGGTACTTCTAAAATAATTCATACTCCCTATAACTCACTTATACAACTAATATATATATATATAGTAGCTATACTTTTACTTATAATAAAGATACTTATATTCTGATAGTACAGATATTTCTTCTACATAAAACAGAATTTTAAGTATGAAAAAGAGTGGTAGTTTAACAAACTGTTATTACATGTACCTGCCCTGTTGTAAATATGTATTGCTGCCTTTAATTTGTTAGATGTTCTAACTATATAAAGAAAACCATTTTTAAAGTTATTTAATCATTGGTTAAATATTTACATATTGTTAATAATTCATGCCTCCCAACCACCTGTGCAATTTAACTTCTTTCACTCTTAGTCATGGCCATTTTGAATTGCCTACATTTCCCTGTTTGAATGTGAGTTTCCCTCTGCACCTGACAATTCCTACTTTTCTTTTAAGTCTTAAACCTAACATTACTTATCCTGTGGGATTATAACAAAATCTCTCAAATAGATTTAATACCTTCTTCTCTAAAACTACATAATTTCATGTGCATATACCTCTATCATCATACATAGCTATAGACTAATTGTTTGCATGTCTGTCTACTCTCTACACCTAGAGTACTTTTAAACAGAGTTCTGTCTTCCCAACTTTGTGTATCCCAACTACCAACATAGCGTCTGGCACATAGTAAACATTCTATAAATAGAATAAATAGTTGAAAGAGACTTTCTCTAGCAACTCAATAATGTCCACAAACCTGTAATACTTATGAACCTTTCATTTTGTCCTTCCATGTAGCATCATTACAAAACTCTGAAAAAGGCCATTTGAATAATCTATCCACAGTGCAATCTCCCTAAATATATGTATGTTTTGGACCATAATTTGGAGTAATATGCTTATTTTAACACAATTCTTAAAATAATTTCTAGTTCTTAAAATATTATATTGCTGGGCAACTGGTTCCTTAATGAGGACACTCCATTTATTCATTCAGCAAATATATATATTTTTAATTTCAATATTATTTTATTTAACCCAATATATCTAAAATATTATACACTCAGCAAATATTTATTGAGAACACAAATATGTAGGAACTCATTCAAGCTTAAGAAGGTTTTTGTCTTATAATCTTTTATAACTTGAAGTCATTTATTTCCTTTGTCCATTTTATATGTTATTATACTCTAAACCTATCCACATAAGGAAAAAGGCAAATCTTACCCTGTGTAATTCCAGGGTCTTTTCCAGTGCAATTTGAGCAGGAAGATAAAAGTAATTTTTATACCTTTTGGTGCATAAAAAAACAATGATTTTTTAAAGAAATTTCTTTCTTTTTTTTCCTTTTTTAAATAATTTAGGGCCATCTTAGTTTATTAAAGAAATCAAAATTCTCCCTGTTGTACTGGAACAGACCTCTTCAGTTCCTAGTTAATAATTTTGTTGAGAGAACATTTTGTCCATCATTTACTATTATGATAGCAATATTTTTCAAATAATTTTTTTGAAAAATATTCCCTTTTGGACCTGCATTCCATACCCAAAATTTTTAAAGAGGTAAACATTACTTGTCTTCCATATTGGCAAATTTGCATCAACTATATTTAATGTATGTGTACTATACAAATATATACTATATATAATGCATATATAGCTTTGAAAAATTAAATATATTATTTAAATTCATAAAATAGATATTTGAGGGACATAACTCTTCACATAAAATTGCTTTAAGGAGATATTTGAATTATAATGTGTAATGTGATTTATTTTTCTATATTTGACTTTTATACAAATATGTAGTAAATAAAATTTTCCAGAAAGGAATACTAATACTGCCCCCTGCAATAGCTCAGTCTTCATGTAGTCACAATAGTCACCCCAGAGAAAGGAAGGCAAGACAAGAAAAAGAAAAGGAGGGCAAATTTGGCAGGCAAGAGAAGTGAAATAACAGAAAGAAGAGATCATGCAACATTAGTTAGACAGAAAGGATAAAGAGAAAGTTTGAGGAGGTGGGGAGGGAGTACTAAGCAGCAGATATTCTATTGAATAAAAATAATTAGGACCACCAAGAAGTAGTCAACAATGGAATTGGTCTGTATGCTAACTATTGCAGTAACTTAAATTTTTTTGAGCAGGGCTGCTGTTATTGTGCATCTAGTAGGGAAGACAAATAAAGACTAGCCAAGGGAGGAGATGAATTTCAATATTTTGTTAAGCTCTACAGATGGGCTTGAGGAACTAAAAATTAGTGAACACCTGTTATGTGCCAGACATTGTATAAAATACTTCTTAATAGACTTTTGCAAAATTTCCCCCTGAATTACTTCTAAAGTGTGAAGAGGGTGAAATTTGTTCCAAGGGAGGACTGGAAATAGCTTTATAGAGAATAATTGAAATAGCTTTATAGAGTGCAAAATCTCTAGTACTTTTTCTTACGAGTGCATGCTAATTTTCATTTTTATTCCACAGTATATGTATGACTACTTCAAGGTAAAAATAATGATTAAAATTTCTCAGCATTGAGCAAAAGCAACAAGAAAAATGTGAACATACTTTTCACATTCTCAAGTGCAGGAAATCTGAGCTTTGCAGGAATATATGTAAAATTCTTAACTGTGATAGACATGCTAAAAGGTTTGCAATATTATATCTATTTTACAAATGAGATAACTATAAATAATAAGTGAAAAACAGATTTTGACTGTCTCCAAAACCCAAATTATCTCTTTTTCTATGTCTATATCTCCAGAAGCTACCTTAGACAATGTCTCTATTTCTTTTTGTTAGACCCCCAGAGCAAGAAATTCCAGTACATCATAATCATGTTCCAAGATAAAAACTGCTTCAGTCTATGTTTTTAAATTTTTTTTTGATTGTATAAGGTTTTACATATGTCTCCTTTTTCCCTAATTGATCCTCCACCCCAACCATTCCCACCCCGGGCAAACCCTCATTGCCCCAGGGTCGATGTCCATTGGTTATGCTAATATGCATGCATGCAAGTCCTTTGGTTGCTCTCTAACTACCCCATTTGTCTCTGGATCTATCTTTGTTCATCAAATTATGTTGATCATTATATCCCAAATATGAGTGAGATCATGTGATATTTATCTTTCTCTGACTGGCTTATTTCGCTTGGCATAATGCTCTCCAGTTCCATCCATGCTGTTGCAAATGGTGAAAGTTCCTTCTTTTCTATAGCAGCATAGTATTCCATTTCGTAGATGTACCACAGTTTTTTAATCCACTCATCTGCTGATGGGCACTTAGGTTGTTTCCAAATCTTAGCTATTGTAAATTGTGCTGCTATGAACATAGGGGTGCATGTATCCTTTCCGATTGTTGTTGTTGGTTTCTTGGGATATAGTTCTAGAAGTGAGATTACTGGGTCAAATGGGAGTTCCATTTTTAACTTTTTGAGGAAACTCCATACTGTCTCCCACAATGGCTGCACCAGTCAGTCTGCATTCCCACCAGCAGTGCAGGAGGGTTCCTTTTTCTCCACATCCTCGCCAGCACTTGTCATTTGTTGATTTGTTGATGATAGCCATTCTGACAGGTGTGAGATGGTACCTCATTGTTGTTTTGATTTGCATCTCTCAGATGATTAGTGACTTTGAGCATGTTTTCATATGTCTCTTGGCTTTCTGAATGTCCTCTTTTGAAAGGTGTCTATTTAGGTCCTTTGCCCATTTTTTGAGCAGATTGTTTATCTTCCTTTTGTTAAGATGTATGAGTTCCCTGTAAATTTTGGAGATTAAACCCTTATTAGAGATAACATTAGCGAATATGTTCTCCCATGCAGTAGGTTTTTTTGTTGGTTTATTTTGCTGTGCAGAAGCTTTTTATTTTGATGTAGTCCTATTTGTGTGTTTTTTTTTTGTTTGTTTGTTTTTTTGTTTTTTTCTTAGTTTCCATGGTCCTAGGACAGGGGTGGGCAAACTTTTTGACTCGAGGGCCACAATGGGTTCTTAAACTGGACCGGAGGGCCGGAACAAAAGCATGGATGGAGTGTTTGTGTGAACTAATATAAATTCAAAGTAAACATCATTACATAAAAGGGTACGCTCTTCTTTTTTTTTTAGTTTTATTCATTTCAAATGGGCCTGATCTGGCCCGCGGGCCGTAGTTTGCCCACGGCTGTCCTAGGAGCTGTATCTGTAAAGATATTGCTATAACATATGTCTGATATTTTGGTGCCTATGGAGTCTTATAAGATTTTTATGGTTTACCATCTTACATTTAAGTCCTTTAACCATTTTGAGTTTGTTTTTGTGTATGGTGTAAGTTGGTGATCTAGTTTCATTTTTTTTGCATGTATCTGACCAAACTTCCCAGCACCATTTGTTGAAGAGACTGTCTTGACTCCATTGTACTCTCTTGCCTCCTTTGTCAAATATTTATTGAGCATAATGGCTTGGGTCAATTTCTGGGTTCTCTGTTCTGTTCCATTGGTCTATGTGTTTGTCCTTGTGCCAGTACTAGGCAGTTTTGAGAACTGTGGCTTTGTAATATAGCTTGATATCTGGTACTGTGATCCCTCCAACTTTGTTTTTCTTTCTCAGGATTGCTGTGGCTATTTGGGGTCTTTATTTTATTCCAAATGAATTTTTGGAGAGTTTGTTCTAGATCTTTGAAATATGCTGTTAGTATTTTAATGGGAATTGCATTGGGTCTATAGATTGCTTTGGGGAGTATGGACATTTTAATGATGTTGATTCTACCAATCCATGAACATGGTATGTTCTTCCATTTGTTTATATCTTCCTCTATCTCTTTTTTCAATTTCCTGTAGTTTTCTGAGTACAGGTCTTTTACCACCTTAGTTAAGTTTATTCCTAGGTATCTTAATTTTTTCAGTCTATGTTTTTATAGTAAACAGTAAATGGATCTTTCAACCATAGTCTCATATGTTTCCCTTTGCCTTTTCTTTGCAGGTCTTGCCTATAAACACTGACCAGATGCAAGTCTGTTTGGGTTCCATCAGAGTAAATCTAGTATTCAGAATACCAAAATCCTTATATGTTATACACTTATCCTCATTGTGCAAAACTATTAAAATATACATTCTCTAGTATGCATGTGAAAATTCCTTTAAAATTTGAATAAAAGCACTTGGGAATGCAAATTTTTCATGTCTCTTTTTTATTTTATCCACCAAGATCACAGTGTCCTTGCAATTTACATGTGAATTATGAATAAATTATAAAGATTCACTCTCCACACATTTACAAAATCGTATCACCTCTTCCCCTCTCTTATATGCATAGTGTTTCCAATTACAGCAGCAGTGTGATTGCTCAAGCAAAAATCTGCACCTGTGACCATTTACAAAAATCACATATTGGTATGTACTAAAAATCAGAATATTCATGAGTTGTGCATGATATCTTTTCAAAACTAATGCAAACTGAGAGGCTATAAAAAAAGCCCATTATTTGCATGTATGATTCTGTCAAAGAAATACACAGATTGGCCTTTCCTTATCCTTTGTAGGTACCATTTTCAGGATGAGGTGCTTTTGTCCAAGATAAGATAGGAAAATAAAAGCTATGTCTACCAGTCTATATTCACACAGCTTTCTCTCATCAATATTCTGAAGGCTTTTTTTCCCCCTTGAAGTATTGCTGACACTTTTCACATTTTAACACCCAGCCATCAACTTTTCCATAAATATAATCACACCAGGAGATTCTTCATCTTCATGTGTCAAAAGGAAAATGTAAAAGATGTATACTTCATGACATATTAACATTCTACAAAATTCAGAATGAAATTCTGCAACATTTGGAGATATTTCCTTTCTAAGACTGGTTCAATAGCTGGGTTGTTCATATGTGCAAGTTTGCAGTTTTGTTTTATTTTAATCTTAACTTTTTTTGGTCAAATTATCTCTTTTTTCTATGATGTCTGTCTACCCAGAAGCTACTTTAGACAATGTCTCTATTTCTTTTTGTGAGATCCCCAAAGCAAGAACGATGGGGCAGGTACAGAAACTCAGCAGGGCAGAAAGCCCTGGATGCCTAGGAAGGGCTAGGAAGGGGCAAAACTGGGAAAACACCCCAGGGTAAGCTATCCTCCCCTAGCATATCACTGGTCATGTGGTTTGGTTTGGACCCCACATCTTTCATATCTCTGGTTGGCTGACTTTGACACACCTGATCTTTTCCTCCCAAAAGAGAACATCTAGGCCTGAGCTGTGTTTTAGCTCCAGGCCCAGAAAAGCAGCAAAACCAGACAAGTGATGCCATGGCTGCCTCAGGACCTGCTACATTGACTAATGACCCCTGCCCTGGCACTGACCAATCAGTGGAAACCACCACCCTGAAAGAGCACATCTGGAAAGCTGATGAATATTCTATTAAGACCCTCCCCTGAGACCTCCCTTAAGATTTCCACCTGCAAGAAAGAGATAAATACCCTCAGGACAAAGGACCTAGTGTGTGCTCTCCCCCCACAGAGCACCCCTGTGCACATATCCCCCACAGGTACATATCCCCCAACCTCTAAGGGACCCCAGGAGACTGGAAACCAGGGAGCAGTAACAGCAGCAGCTTGTCCTGGGCTAACCCTGGGACCTGTCGCCAAGGCCCCCATTTCTCTGTGTAGCCCTTCCCTTTGGATATCCTCATTTCCCTTCCCTTTTTCCTTAAATAAATTCAATTTTCTTTCATCACCATCTGAGATGGCTATTTAGCCTGCCCGAGCACCACCAATTTAACCTCTCACTTTTTTGTGCTATAGAAAAATAAGTGTATACTTATGAAAAAGAGGAAGATATAAAATGCAAAATAAAGATTATAATGTGTTACCTCAATAGGTAGTATTCAAGGAGGAAGATAAGAAGGGAATATTTATTGAGTTCTTACAATGCCCAGGCATTGACATTGTTTTTAGTTAATAACCATAGGTCTTATTCTATCAACTAGAAGCACATTGCACAAAATTCAAGCACTCGGAGGGGGGCGGGGCGGGGTCGCTCAGCCCAGCCTGTGCCCTCTCATAACCCAGGACCCCTAGGGGGATGTCTGACTGCTGGTTTCAGACCAATCCCACAGTGGAATCGGGCCTAAACTGGCAGTCAGACATCCTTCTCACAATCCGGGATCATTGGCTCCTAACTGCTCGCCTGCCTGCCTGCCTGATTGCCCCTAACCACTCTGCCTGCCTGATCACCCCTAACTGCTCGCCTTCCTGCCTGATTGCCACTAACCACCTCTGCCTTGGCCCCCGCTACCATGGCTTCGTCTGGAAGGATGTCCGGAATGACATCCAGAAGGTTGTTCAGTTGTTCAGCCTAATTAGCATATTGTGCTTTTATTATTATAGACAACCATAGGTTATTAGGTTGGTACTATGTTTATTTTACAGATAAAGAAACTGAAACAGTGCTAAACAGTAGTGGACGTGGTAATATATTACAGGTATGTTGGTCCCAGAGCTCAGATTCCTAACCATAGAAATACAATGAAACTGTAAGCATCACCCAAAGGGAAATTATTACTGCTAGGAGGTGGTATGAGAAGGAAGATACAGAAAATCAATTTGTCATGTTTGCATCTAATTTATCTTTTTAAAATTTGAGATATTTCACCAAGTCCCTTTCATCTGAGGTGGCAAATAAGAGAGGAGATGAAATTGTATAAAAATGGAAACATACTATTAAATACTGGATTGTGTATTTAGTTAAATGACTATTTTTTGTAATATGAAAGTTAACACATGGTTCATAGAAAGTTGAAAGAATATATAAACATACAAAAAATCATGATAACCTGATAACACCTTACTTTAAAAAAATTAAGATGTTTGGCATCCTGATTATTTTCTGAAGATATAAATTATCATTTATGGAATTTAGATAAAATGAGTCTGAAAGTAGGGGTCCAATAGTTTTTATACTTTGGAATTTAAGAAAAAATGTTAATTCAATTTATTGAGGTTATATTGGTTAATAAGATTATATGGTTTTAAGTGTTCACTTCTACGATTGTATTATAAGTCCACTACCCATAGTCAATACTTTGAAAATCTGCTGAAAGCTAGAAGAATGTACTGTTATACAGTATTTGGAATATAACTTCATTTGCAATACCTCTCATATCCACATGCAGCTAATAACCTCTGATCCAGATAATCCAAAGCTTGTCCCTGAAACTCTGCAATTGCAATCTGGGACACTGCCAACACTCAGTGCTATTATTTTGACAATGAAGCACTAGGAGGTTTTGTTTTAATGGACAGAGTTTTCAATGTTTCCAAATACATTATTGAGAAGAACACAGTTTTTGTGAAATATGGATATTTATATGACAATCTCTATATTAAAGTTATAAGAAGGGAAGTGTGATGCTAAGAAAATAGTAGTTCCAATTTAAAACTTACCTTTGATTACTTCAACAATTTTTTTAAAATGTGGTGTTTTCAACAGACTGACATATTTCAGAGGGAAGGGGGAATGGAAAGAGATTAGCCAAAGAACTTATATGCATATATGCATAACCCATGGACACAGACAATAGGGTGGTGAAAGCTTGGGGAAGGGAAGAGTTGTGGGAGGGGTTAGGGAGTTAGTGGGGGGAAAAGAGGGACATCTGTAATACTTTCAATTATAAAGATAAAATTTTTTTAAATGTGGTATTTTATTATTTTATTGTAATATGTTCTCATTGTATAAAATAAGTTAAGAACAATGTAGAAAAGTGAAAAAATGATAAATACTTCACAAGTGAATGATAAATTTTATTGTAATTATTTTAATTTATTTTTAGACATAAATTATTGAAATTATATCGTATAAGTAAAGATAATGACAAATGCTTACATGACAGTCACTGTTCTGAACATTTTACATGTGTTAACTCATTTTATTCTGCCAACATATCAAGAGGTAAGTACTGTTATTAGCTCCACTGTCAGAATAAGAAGCAGAGAGGCTTTAATTTCCTTATGGTCTAACCAAGGGGTGGGCAAACTTTTTGACTCGAGGGCCACAGTGGGTTCTTAAACTGGACCCGAGGGCCGGAACAAAAGCATGGATGGAGTGTTTGTGTGAACTAATATAAATTCAAAGTAAACATCATTACATAAAAGGGTACGGTCTTTTTTTTTGTTTGTTTTATTCATTTCAAATGGGCCGGATCCGGCCCGCGGGCCGTAGTTTGCCCACGGCTGGTCTAACCTCTAGGGAGTACCAGAACAAGGATTTGAAGGCTGTTTACTTCAAAAATCTGCTCTCTTACACTATTGAGCCATGCTGTTTTTTGTGTGTTTTTTTAAAACCTCATTTGAGGATATTTTTCCGCTGATTTTTAGAAAGAGTGGAAGAGGGGGGGAAAGATAGAGATAAATATCGATGCGAGAGAAACACATGGATTGGTTGCCTCCTGCAGGAGCCCCAACCAGGTCTTGGGCCTGGATGGAGCCTGCAACCAAGGTAAGTGCCCTTGACCAGAATTGAACGGGACCTTTCAGTCTTCAGGCCAATGCTCTATCCATTGAGTAAAACTGTCTAGAAAAATGCTGCTTTTTAAAAAAAATAAAAATCTATTGGTGTAACATCCTATCTAATAAAGAGGGACTATGCCATCACAAAGATGGTGGTGCCAACAGCCAATATGTAGGAAATATGCTAATTGACTGCCCCGCCCTCAGAGATGGCAGCGCCCACAGTCAATAAGGAGGGAATATGCTAATTGACTGTCACACCCTCAAAGATGAAGGCACCCACAGCCACAAGATGGCCGGCAGGGGAGGGAAGTTAGGGGCAACCAGGCCTGCAGGGGAGGGAAGTTTGGGGGGACCAGGCTTCTTGGGGGAGGGCAGTTAGGGGAAACCAGGCTGGCAGGGGAGCTGTTAGGTGTCAATCAGGCTGGTAGGCTGAAGCAGTTAGGGGCAATCAGGCTGGTAGGCTGAAGCAGTTAGGGGCAATCAGGCAGGCAGGCGAGTGGTTGGGAGCCAGCAGTCCTGGATTGTGAGAGGGATCCCAGATTGGAGAGGGTGCAGGCTGGGCTGAGGGACGTCCCACCCCCCCAGTGCACGAATTTCATGCACCAAGCCTCTAGTTGGTTAATAAGATTACATAGATTTCAAGTATACATTTCTATAATGCATGATCTGTATATTGAATTGTGTGCCCACTACCCAATGTTAAATCATCTTCTGTAACCATACAAATACCCTTTACTACCTCCCACCCGCCCTTTCCTCTGGTAACCACCATTCTGTCGTCTGTGTCTATGAGTTTTTATTTGATTTTCTTGTTTGTTCACTTGTTACGTTCAGTTTTATATCCCACATGTGACTGAAATCATATGGTTCTTAACTTTTGATGACTTATTTCACTTGGCATGGTATTCTCAACGTCCATTCTTATTGTTGCAAATGGCAGTATTTTTTCTTATGGCTGAGTAGTATTCTGTTGTATATTTCTGTCACATCTACTTTATGCAATCATCTAGAAAAAGATGCTTAGGTTGTTTCCATGTTTTGACCACCGTGAATAATGCTACAATGAACATAAGGGTGAAAATATCTTTGCAAACAGATATTTTCAAAATTTTCAGGTAGATATGCAGAAGTGGGGTTACTGGGTCCTATGATAACTCTATTCTTAAAATTTTAGCAATCTCCATACTGTTGTCCTTAGTGGCTATATCAGTTTACATTCTGATCAATAGTGAATGAGGGTTCCCTTTTCTCCACAACCTCTCCAACCTTTATTACTTTTGTTGATAATGTTCATTCTAACAGGAGTGACATGGTATTTCATTATAGTTTTGATTTTCATCTCCCTAATAGCTACTGAAGTTGAGCCTCTACACTAATAAAAGAGAAACATGGTAATTAGCGTACGACCGCTACCCTTTTCATTGGCTAATCAGGGTGATATGCAAATTAACTGCCAACTAAGATGGTGGTTAACCGCCAACAAAGATGGCGGTTAATTTGCATATGTAGGCACAATGCAGGAGGCGAAAGGGAAAGCAGGAAGAAGCCCCCTGCCACTGACAGTGATCGGAAACCCAGGGGGGAGCTAAGAGCTGGTGGGCACGGCAAAGCCCTGACCCCAAGCCATGATGGAGAATCGGGCGCCTTTGCAGCCCTGACCAGTGATAGCGGGAAGTAGGGGTGGAGCCAGCGATGGGAGCTGGGCACGGGCGAAGCTGGCAGTCCCGGGAGCTAGGGGTCCCTTGCCTGGGCCTAAAGTGCAGCCCACAATTGCGGGGCGGCTGCAGCTGCGGGTCCCCGCTGCCCTGGCCGGACGCCTCGGCCAGAGGCGTTAGGCCTGGGCAGGGGCGGGAGCTGCAACCTCGGGGAGCTGGGGGTCCCCTGCCCAGGCCTAATGACTT
>NW_005871057.1:10328565-10419411 GCF_000147115.1 Myotis lucifugus
TTTTTTTTTTTTTGTCGGGTTTTGTTTGGCGGAAAATAGCGCGCGAGAGGGGGTCTGGACGTCTTTCCCTTCTAGGGGTTCTTTTAAAGCCTTTCCCCCCTAAACCCCAATCACAAACAAAGGATTTAACGTGCTAGGTTTTGTTTTTCCTCTCTGACTCCCCCCCCCTTTCCAAAAAGCCGCGCGGTGGAAACCCCCCGATTAAAACAATTTCCTAAAATTTAAAAAACAGGGTGGAGGGCCACGCTCCTATTTTTGCCCTGGCTTCCTTGTCTAGGCCGTTCAGGGTTATAAAAGTCCATGCCCCGTTAGCAGAGTCGAGCTTTTCAAATTTTCCGTGGGGGACTCAGGTCTGTCATAGTGGAAAAGAATGGCCCAAGATGAGAAAAGGCTGGTTTAACTACGCCAGGGTGAGCGAGGTTGAGAGCTCTCACCAGCAGCATTTTCTGACATGCGGTTGTGCATCCATATCTCCTGAAAATCTTGGATAGGATTGGGGAAGAGGGCTTTTTAATAACCTAAGCATCTTCATACTTGGATTCTCTCGGTAAGCAGAACTCTTTCAGGCACATTGTCATAGTGGGTCCTCTATGTCTTGTGGGAAGACACACATCGTGGCAACGTTCATCTAAGCTCTGAATGGCTGGGTTACAGCATGACTATCACCTATTTGGACTAACATTATGTTTCACACGGGGGGCGGAGCCAGCAATCAGAGAGGGCTGGGGGTCCCCTCCAGGCCTGATGCCTGGGCCAGAGGCATCAGGCCTGGGTGGGGGGGCGGAGCCGGTGATTGGGGGGATATGAGGGTCCCCTTGCCCAGGCCTGAAGCCTGGGTCAGAGGTGTCAGGCTTGGGCGGGGGGTGGAGCAATCGATCAGAGAGAGATGGGGGTCCCCTGCCCAGGCATGATTCCTGGGCCAGCAGCATCAGGCCTGGGCGGGGGTCAGAGCCAGTGATCAGGGGGAGATGGGGGTCCCCTGTCCAAGCCTGACACCTCTGGCAGAGGCATCAGGCCTGGGCAAGGGGCCGATCAGGCGATTGGAGGGTGATGGGGGTCAACGCCTGAGGGCTCCCAGTATGTGAGAGGGGGCAGGCTGGGCTGAGGGACACTCCCCCCCCACCCAGTGCACGAATTTTGTGCACCGGGCCCCTAGTCTTCTATAATAATAAAAGCATAATATGCTAATTAGACCAGACAAAGCCAGGGTTGCTAAGGAAGCCCGGGTCCCAAGTGCCAGAGGGAAGCCCAGGTCCCAAGTGCCAGAGGGAAGCCGGTGCCAGCAGCTGGGGGAAGGAAGGCCTACTCTTGCACAAATTTTGTGCATTGGGCCTCTATTCTTTTCATATATTTGTTGGCTATTTGTATGTCTTCTTGGGAAAAGTGTCTGTTCAGGTCCTCTACCCATTTTTTTAAAAAATTTGGATTGTTTGTTTGGTGTTGAGTTGTATGAGTTCTTTATAATTTGATGTTGAGTTGTATGATTTCTTTATATATTTTGGATATTGTAGCTGTTGTTTGCAAATATCTTTTCCTATTATGTTGGCTGTCTTTTTGTTTTGTTGGCAGTTTCTTTTGCTGTACAGAAGCTTTTTAGTTTGATATAGTGCTATTTATTTATTTTTGCCTTTATTTCCCTTGCCTTTGCAGTCAAATTCATAAAATCCTCTCTACAACCAATGTCCGTAAGTTTAGTACCTATGTTTTCTTCTATATAATTTATTGTTTCAGGTCTTATATTTAGGTTTTTGATCCATTTTAGTTAATTTTTGTATATAAGGATAAACTGTAGTCTAGTTTCATTCTTTTGCATGGCGCTTTCCAATTTTGCCAGCACCATTTATTTAAGAGGCTTTTTTCTCCATTGTATGTTTTTGACACCTTTGTCTAAAATTATTGGCCCATATACCTGTGGTTTTATTTTTGAGTTATCGATTCTGTTCCATTAGTCTGTGCATCTGGTTTTCTCCCAATACCATGGTGTTTTGATTATCATTGCTTTGTATTAAAATTTGAAGTCTTATAATGTGTACTTCCAGCTTTGTTCTTTTTTCTCAGGATTGTTTTGGCTATTCAGGGTCTTTTGCGGTCCATATAAACATGATGATTTTTTTTTGTTCTATTTTATTAAAAAATGTCATTGGGATTTGATGGGACCTGCATTTAATCTGTACATTGCTTTAGATAATATGGAGATTTTAACTATCTTGATTTTTTCAATCAATGAACATAGAAGATCTTTCCATTTTATTATGTCTTTTTCAGTCTCTTTTAATGATGCTTTGTATTTTTCAGTATATAGGTATTATATCCTTTGCTAAGTTTACTTCTAGGTATTTTATTCTTTTTGTTGCAAATTGCAAAAGGAATTATTTTTTTCTGAAATTTCATTGTTAGTATATAGGAATGTAGTGAATTTTTTACACCTATATATTTTATTTATATCTAAACACTTTAGTTAGCATCTTATATTTGAATTCTCCTAAGTATCAATATTTTGACCCAACACCAAAATCATCAGATACATAATTAACACTGGAATGCTATCCCTTTAATATAAAGAAGGCTTTAGAGCCAGCCACATTATTAAAGGGTATCCTATTTAATAAAAGGCAAATATGCAAATAGACTGAATGGAGGAAAAACCGGAACAAACGAACAACTGGTCACTATAATGTGTGCTGACCTCCAGGGGACATGTGCAGAACATGGCAGGTGTTGGCCAAGGCAGGATGGTGGAGCAGGTGAGCAGAGGCACCAGACCAAGGTGGGGTGCTGGTCACTGTCATCGGGGCGAGTCTCTGGTAGTTACTGAAAATTCTTTGCTCCCGCATGCTGTTGTCCCACCCGCAGCTCACACCCACTACCCGTGCCCGGCACCGGTCCCGATCACTTGGCGCTATCAGTGGGTGCAAGTGGTGGCTGCCAGCCCTGATCTCCCCTGAGGCCTTCTCCACCTCCTCTTGCTCCTGAGGGGCTATCTGGGCAGCAGCCACCACATGCACCCGCTGATGGCGCTGGCCCCAATTGCATCCACTGCTGACACCGGCCCCAGTCGCTCGGTACTCTCAGCAGGTGCGAGCAGGGCCAGTGCCATCAGTGCATGGGAGCGATGGTGGGAGCAAGGCTGCAGGCAGAAAGGGGACTGGGGGCTGTGGCAGGAGGGGCTGAGACCCACCCCTGTGCCTACCGCAGCCTTGCAGCCCACAGTTCCTTTCAAGGTACACAAATTCATGCACTGAGCCCCTAGTCATTCAAATAAAGTTGCAGAAAAAGAAAAATGTTATTCATATGATTATTTAGATCAGGAAACTATCTATTGTATCTTGATGAAACTAAATTTATTATCATTTTATCTCTGCTTTACTTATAATAATTCATCAATTTCTTTATTTTTGCTCACTATAGTATAGATTTCCTTCCATTACCAATACATTAAAAATCTGTAGTTTCACTTATAGTGTAAAGAAGAGATGCTGAACTTCCTAAAAACTTACACTTAAATCTTTTGGCTTCAAAGGGGTCTATAGTTGTCTGAAAAAATAAATGTATATATTTGTGTAAATATGTGTATTTTTTTGTAGAGAACCTGTGGTTTTTTTAGACTACTAAACCAATTATAACTCCATTCTTGTCTTAAACTTTTACAATCCTAGAGCTGTCAAAATGACATGGATTAGTGGAAAGAGGGAGTGATGATAAAAATAGATTGTGTAATGGTAAAGAAAATATATTTTGGAGGAAGGTTAGCAAATCTGAATCTGGTCACTTACAAAATGTGCAAATTTGGACAATTTGCCTTAACTTCTCTGTAGCCCCAGGTTTGTCATTAGTATATTGCTGACAATTGCACTACAGATCTTATTAAGGTCCTGTGTGATATTAAGCAATTATGATATACATAAAGTCTGAAAAATTATCAAATTTCACTTTAAATCCATTATCTTTATCAGTTACTATGTGAACCTTGGAAAACCCAATTAGTTTTTCATTCTAAAATTCAGGCCATATGTGTTAAAATAATGATTATTTTAGTCATCTGTGACAGGGTAAGCCACTCTAAGTTCAGTGGCTTAAAAAAAAATAGTTTTGGTTTTTTTTTTCTATTTTGTCAGGGTTCAGTAAGAACAGCCTATCTCTGCTCCACAGGACATCACCTTCTAGGGGTGACTCAATGGCTTGGGCTGAAAGCATTTGAAGGCTTCTTCCCTCTTGTGCCTGATGGTTGATATTGATTGTCAACCAGAACACCTACCTGTAGTGTCTCCCTATGGCTACTGAACTTCATCACTATTGCTAGGATCCAAAAATAAGCACCTAGAGCAGTGATGGCGAACCTATGACACACGTGTCTTTTTTGGTTGATTTTTCTTTGTTAAATGGCATTTAAATATATAAAATAAATATCAAAAATATAAGTCTTTGTTTTACTATGGTTGCAAATATCAAAAAATCTCTATATGTGACATGGCACCAGAGTCAAGTTAGGGTTTTTCAAAATGCTGACACGCCGAGCTCAAAAAGTTTGCCACCACTGACCTAGAGAAAAACCAGGCAGATATATAGTTTTGTGACTTAATGTCAGAAATCAGTGTGATATCTATATATATAAAAGCCTAAGTGACCATTACGACCAAATGACCTGAATGACTGGTCAACCCGTTGCTATGATGCGCACTGACCACCAGGGGCAAATGCTCAATGCAGGAGCTGCCCCCTTGTGGTCAGTGTGCTCCCACAGCCAACCTCCCATGGTCCCTCCCCTTCAGCCGGTCCCTCCCCCACAGCTAAGGCTCTGGGCACCAGAGAATTTGGGTCCAGGAAGCCTGTAGGAGGAAAGTGACCCCAACACTGATTGAGACAGAGTAGCAGCTTAGAGGGGGCAGAGGGGCAAGGCAGCAACCTAACTGCAAAGTCATAAAGTAAGCACCACCACCATCTTACCTCTGCCACCCCCTGTGCTGTGCTGCTTGCCCTTCTGCCCCCGTCAGCCACTTTTAGCTTGGCCCCACGCCTTTCTGGGCTCCCAACCACTGATTGGCTAGTACTCCTATGGTGGTGTGCCACCATCAGCCAAAGTCAGCTACCTATCATGCTTGGGGGCAGAACCCCAAGAAAATGTGTGGCTGAGGTAGGAGAGAATACTTGTCTGTCTGTCAGCAACCCCACCCTAGGGAGAGTGAGGCAGCCTGAGCACGGGCAGTGAAGTAGAGCTGTATTTCCACCTCAGAGTGTAGCTGGTGTTCAGGCCATTTTGGGGTGTTCTGTCTGTGGTCTTTGCTTGCCGTTACCTCAGCACATCTACACAACTAGATCAGGGCAGCCAGACAACCTCCAGTGGTCTCTCCCCAATCCTGGGCACTAATTCGTGCACTGTGCCTCTAGTCTATCATAATCACAAGTACACCCAAATTCAAGAGGAGGGAACATGAAGCCCACTTCTCAGTTAGAAGAATAACAAAACTACAATGTATAAAGAACATTGAGATGAGAATTATTATTGCAGCAATTTTTGAAAGAAACAATCTAATCATAGCTTTTTTTAACAGGTAAGACTATTGCCAGAAGAAAATGGAATAAAGTGTCTGAAAGTGTGTTGAAATATTTTAATTTCAGTATTCAAAGTAAATCATATGTGGATGAGTAAATGGAAAGTATTATTATATAGTTATATGTTATCATTATTATTCAGAATACAAAAAATGTTAAATTACAGCAATGTTTATATGCTTGAAAATTTTACTAAAATTTTGAATTTCTCTATAGTGGAGATTTAAATATAAAATTTTAAAAGAAGGACAAAAGTATGATGGAGTGTAGGATATTAAAAGCATTCATAGCTTGAGGATTAGGCTATTTTTGAATTAGCGAGGGTATACATTCTAGATTGGTTATTAATACTTTGAATGTTAGAAACACGTTGATCATCTAAGAACACAGCACCAACAGCAAAATCTCCAATAGCCACAATGGGAGCCTGGAGACAGAAGAAGCATATTTCCCCATGCAGAGTGAAAATAGCTTTCAGAGTATACCCAGGAAAATCATTTTTTAGGAATAAAGACAAAATAAAAATTAGCTAAACCTGAGTCCTAACTAAAACACTTTCTAAGAGATATACTTCAGAAAGGAAAAAAAAGAATCCAGAATAAAAGGTCTGAGGCATTAGAACAAATTATAGAAAATATATTTAAAAACATGTAGGTATTTCTAAATTTTAAAATGTATAAATTAATAACAAAATTATACCTAATCTATGAGTTAAAAACAACTACAGAATTAAAATATTTGAATATGGTGACATGAAAATATTGCTTTATGGATAGGCAAAACTTTTTACAGGCATGGGTAAACTTATTTAGAAAGAGTGAGACAGTATTGTTTTGTGAATTCTGCTTTTTTTTTTTTACTTCAAAACCTGAAGAGAACTGTACAATGAATGCTAAAATCCAAAACACTGACAACACCAAATGCTGGTGAGTATGTGGAGCAACAGGAAATTGCATTCATTGCTGGTGCAAAAGCAAAATGGTACAGTCACTTTGGAAGAAAATTTGACTGTTTTCTTTAAAACTAAACACTATCACCATATGATCCAACAACTGTGCTCCTAGTACTTTATTCAAATGAATTGAAAACTATATCCACACAAAAAACACACACAAAAACACAGCAACACCCTACACGTGGATGCTATAGCAGATTTATTAATATTGCCAAAACTGCACAGCAACCAAAAATAGCCGTGATTAAGTGAAAGGATAAATAAATAAAAATCCAGAAAATGAAATATTATTTAGTGCTAAAAGGAAATGAGCTATCAAGCCACAAAAAGACATGGAACTTTAATCTCATAGTGTTAAGTAAGAGAAACCATTCTAGAAGGCTACATAATGTATGATTCCAACTATATGACATTCTGGAAAAGGCAAAACTATGGAGACACTAAAAAGATTAGTGGTTGTCAAAGGTATGAGAGGATGGAGGAGTGAATAGGTAGAACCTGGAATTAATAGGGCAAGGACAATGAAACTATTCACAATACTGAGACAGAACAAGTCTCTCGTAAATGGATGGGAATGTTCAAGCCTCCCCTAGATAAGTTTGAAGTTTTTCTTCAGGCACTCACCAAAGAGCTCCTGGAAAGCAAAGGTGGGAACCTGGAAAGCAAAGAAATCTACTCTGCGCCTGCCTGAAGAACAGAGCCCTCTATAAGCCAGACCCAACAGCAGTACGCGGAGCTATATTATTTATTTACTAGTGACCCAGTGCATGAAATTCATGCACATTAAAAGGGAATTAATTAGAGGAGATATTTTAATATTTCTATTTGCCCTTTCTCTATAATAGAAGTGTCAGAAATAAAAGAAAATTAATAAAATGTATATGAAAATCTTCGTCCTGTCAGATTCTGGGGCACGCCATGGGAACCAGAGTCAAGTCCCCGCCCACCCACGTGCACCTTGAAATCGCGCGAAACCCAGACCCGGCCGGCCCCACCCCCATCGGGCTATATCTAGATCTGGCCAGCCTCACCCCCATCAAGCCCTGCCTCAGGTTGCCTTGCCTGGTGCCAGGGCAGGGGGCGTGGACTGAGGTCCTCTGTCAAGCCCCACCAGGCGGGGGGCACAGCCTCAGGTCCCCTACCCCAGCCCAGTGCCACGTAGCCTCCAGTCCCTGCTGATTGCTGGGTAAGGCTCATTATGGGAACTCGGCCTCCGCTGTGGGCGCAGCCATCTTGACCGTTATTGTGTGATGGTCAATTTGCATATTTCCTCTTTATTAGATAAGATTAGTGTGCGTTCCTTTGATGCATCAAGCTCTCTCCCTTTCTCCTTTTCCTCCACTTTGTTGTTCATAAGCCCCTTCTTTTGCTTAAATTTTACCTACTCTCTTGATTTCTACTTGGGTGGAGGCAAGTACCCCCTCAAAGGTGACACTATTATGATGGTGGATACATGTCATTTTATATTTGTCCAAATGCATAGGAGGTGCAACAACAAGAGTAAAGTCTAATGTAAACTGTAGTTGTTGAGAGACTATGATGTGTCATTATAGGTTCTTCTGTGACCTTAAAAGTGTCTTTAAAAATAAAGTTCTATATATTATTTTAAGATTGTTCTTGCAAACACAATAAAAATTTCTAAATAAACACATCATATCAAGAAATAATATAAAGTTACAGTAATAATAAAGAAAATGTGTCCTGATAAATGTGGATTTATCCCAGCAATGTGTTTTAATATCAGAAAACCAGTAAACATAATTCCTCACACAATGGATTAAAAGAGAAAAATAAATTATTAAATAAATACAGAGAAGATAATTTTATTTATTTATTTATTTAGTTATCTGTTTATTTATTTATATTTTTATTGATTTCAGAGAGCGATAGAAACATCAACAATGAGAGAGAATCATTGATTGGCTGCCTCTTGCACCCCCCTTCCCTCCACTAAGGATTGAACCCACACCTGGGCATGTACCCTGACCAGGACTGGAACTGTGACCTCCTGGTTCATAGGTCAATGCTCAACCACTGAGCACATTGGCTAGGCCAGAGAAGATAATTTTAAAAGCAATTAAAATATATGTTCAATAAATGATCAAATAAAAACAATTTAATGAGCACTCAGTTAATCCTCACAACAAACCTATAAAATCAGTGCTATTTTTATCTCTGCTGTATAGATGGGGCAAATGAGGATTAAGAAAAGTTATCAGACTTATTCCACGCTCACATATGATAAGAGATCAAGCAAGGATTCAAATCCAGCTGCTAATTCATGCCCAAGCCTCTATCTACTAAAATCTATTCAGTTATAAGCTAAAAACTATTTATATAAAATTATTAAGAATAAATCCACTGTCCTCATTAATAAAATTAGAAATTTGACTATGATCATGTCCATCACAATGACTACTAGTTTTCATCTATAAAACCAGGAATAAAAACAAAAATTGGTTCTTGGACACTTAAATTTAATTTTTCCACAAGAAAAGACATTAAAGAATTTAAATATTTTATAATTTGGTTGATATTATTTTTTTAATTATTCAAATAGTGGAATCAAGAGAACAGTAGAATATTGGCTGTCACTACTGGGAATTCTTAACCAGGAGTTTGACATCACTGACTTTAGCTTAAGGAGTTTTATAAAGGTCATTCTTGACTGCAGAACAGTTAAATAAATTATACGATTTTGATGTTTTTAAAGGTACAGAGAGCCTTTGGTTTGTTTCATTCACTGACTCTAAGCTATCATTTACTTTTGGTATTACCATAAGGACTTTTAATTTCTTAACATGTAAATGATATTCGGAGTCACATATAACTGTAAACGAAAACTTGTTTTTTTTCAATATTCAAAAAAATAATTTTCTGTGTTTTTTATTACAAGAAAAAGATGTTTAAACATGGATTACTGTTCTCATATCTTTATTTATTGTTATTGAAAATTAAAACATAGATAGTTCTACCTATCATAATAACCTAAGGACCATTTTTTGTAGTTTAGTTTATGTTGCAAACTTTATACTGTGTTTGCATTCAATATTCCTCATCAAAAGCTGTTTAAATATTCAGTAAAACTTAAAGGCAATTTTATTTGTATTAACTCTTTGCCTGTTCATGTACAGGAATACAGAGGAATTGATAAACCATAAATGGCACTACTGGCTGCATTATCGGTGAACATTTCTCTAGTATTAACAATCCAATGTAAGCTTTCAAATTCTGACAGATTTGAAAATGTACTTGTTCACTATGTAAGCAAGTGAATTTGGAGAGAATTTTTAGTTTCTTATGGAGGACAAATACAAACATTTGTGCTCATTTTATATATCCAGTTAGGCATTGATAATGGTAAAGACTTCTGGCCTAAAAAGACATTGAAACAATGAAGTGTTTATGTGTATTGTCATTTCTGTATTAACTTTAATTTAACTCATAACAATTAATGCCTAGGCAGAGTCTCTCCAGTAGCTGTATGGCCTACCATTCAAAATTCACGTTTGTGGAGACCACATGAAAAGTAAAAAGCCCCTGCAAGTGTGAGTATTAGCACCTGTGTTGATCTTAAGTTCTAAATCATGAGACCCTCCTTAAGTGACAAATTTCTCCAAATATGTCCAGGAACTACCCTGTTCAGGCACAGAGTGATTCAATGTGCAGGAGAAATCATAAGACTGGTTTGCCAAGCCAAAGTAGAGTAGGGAAGGAGGAAATTGACTATTATCTTATGTTTGTCCATAAGAACCATGAATGATAATACATATGTGAAAAATCATGTCTTTAGCCTACATAATGTTCCATGTAGACTATTTTCTGAAAGTACACAAAAGTATGTCTAAGACATCATTTTCACAAAATATACAAAGATTAGTTTTGTACACAACTTACATTTTCACTTTTAGTTTACTTGGCATTCCTCTAAAAGAATTGGACTTAATTTTAGTATTTTCAATCCATGTGTTCATTAAACAAAACAAAACAAAACAAAACAAAAAAAACAGTGCTGAACAATGGTTAACTGGCAAAATCAAGTTCAAAATTCCTGAGGTAAGAACAGAAACGCATAAGCTGCAAAAGGTGTGAGACTGGTCTCAAACATCCATCCTCCCTCACAGGAACTAACAAACCGAAAACTACACAGTGATTGAATTGAATAAAGATCACAACTCTAAGCTGTGAAAAAGAGAATGCGTAGGCTTTTTACTACCTAAGTTAGTGAAAGGGAATTCTTATTTTTAAAAATTTCTTCTGAAGCCATTATTTGAATCTTTAAGACAAGAAAGGAGACACTTCTCTTGTAGGTTAACTGGAGTCTGCAGGGCTCACCAAAAAATGAGGCTAGAATGAGATCAGTTTCAGAGATCCACAAAGTGCTACTCCACGCCTTTATTCTGAAGTACATATGGCTTCTCTGGGTGCCTCAGGATCCTCACCTAGATCAGTCCTGAAATACCTAAAATGCCATTTCTAAACAGCATAGCATACCACTTTTTTCCCTCTCTGTTCAGATATTCACTCATTGTAGCAGTGATCACTACAGGATTATCTACACTTCTATACACACATTCTTTTCCAATTAGTATCAGGCCTTGGTTATGGTAATAAGAACCTAAAAGTAGATAAAAAGAAACATTAACTTACTAAAAGGAGTTTAAAGGGGAAAAATATTCCATTTTCTTCAGATGTTTTTGTAAAAAGAAGCTGTTTTAAACAGAAGAAACTGCAAAATGAAAAACATCAGAAATTTGTTCAATAGGCCATAGCTACTTATTCAGAGATAATATAGAAATAACCTGAAGGTTACATTTCATACAATCATTTAGCTGGCCGCCTTTATGTGACCATTTCAAAATTTGCGGGACCAAATTTACAAACAGCACAACCAAGAACCTTCCTTCTCACATGTTATGATTCACATGGCAAAGCATTTCAAGGGAGTATTGTTAAAGAGCTGGTCTCTTCCCTCAGTGAGGATTAGATGATCAGAAAACCGTAATCACCTCATTCTCTGATTTTCACCCCTGTTTTTAGATATATTTCCCATTTCAAGTCACACTGGGGCAGGCATCACCTACAGGGAGGAAAGACATGCAAACTTTTGTGCAGCCTGACAGCTTGTCAGAAATCTTGCTTCTGCTGCAAGACAGAATGAGAACAACAAAGTTTGTCTGGCACTCTCCATCCCAGCCGCAAAGGGAAGATGTCACTTTTTCCCACTGAGGTTATTATTTCTGATGGGATGGAAAGCCTTTCTAACTCACTGCATCTGAAAATGCTGCCTGGAGACCATGCACAGCAGATCATCAAAACACCAAAAACTAAAGTAAAAAATCAGTTTTTAAAGAAAAATTTTGAATGGTTTCAATGTTGCTCTACTGAATACACTAGACCTCCCCTACCTTTGGGAACTTTCATGCAGCCTGCCTCCAACTGGTTTTATAAATCATTTTCCTATCCCAACCTTCCACATCATATTTGCTAGGAAACCATGAAAACACCTTCTTATATAAACTCAGCCATTTACATAATGATGATAAATGGAAAGGTGGAGAGAGACCATACCTACCTGTATTTGGAGTGATCAACTTAAAATTAAAACACAACTCATGTTCTACAAATTGCTGCTATTTATACAAGTCATGAAAATTAGACTAAAACTACAAGATGGAATGAAATTATGTTTCGCTAAGGAACAAATAGAATAAAAGTAAGAATTATGAATATAAATGGAAAATGAGCTTGATATTGTATCGTTTTATTATTTATGCATAACAGTGGTCGGCAAACTCATTAGTCAACAGAGCCAAATATCAACAGTACTTCTTCAAAATAGACTCGCCCAGGCCGAAAACCGACTAATGCACATGGGCCATGAAGTTTCAATCGCACTGTACACGCGCCGGCACATGGTATTTTGTGGAAGAGCCACACTCAAGGGGCCAAAGAGCTGCATGTGGCTCCTGAGCCGCAGTTTGCCGACCACGGTACTAGTGGATGTACTATTACTAATCTATTGGTCACACTGTGAAGAGCTGATTAAAGACTTTCCACTTATTTTATCCAGAAAATTGATGTTATTGATTTTATTCTCTTATCTAATCAGACACTAACTTGATAAGTATTAAAACAAGATTTAAGATCTAACTGTTGACTTCCAGTCAAGATGGCAATGTAGCTAAACGTGGCACTCAAATTTTCCAACAACCACATCAAAATTACAACTAAACTACACAAAAACCATCATTCAGAACTACCTGAAATCTAGCTGGATGGAAGTCCTAAAACTAGGAACTTAAAGAAGAAGCCACATTGAGACTGGTAGGAGGGGCAGAAATGAGGAACAGGATGGTCCCATATTCATGTGTAGTGAATAAAAATTGGGAGGGATATTTTGACTGCACAGGTCTCCCCTGAGGAGTGAGGGGTCCCAGTCCCACACCAGCCCCCCATCCCAAGGTTCCAGTGCCAGGAAGGGAAGTCTTCATAACTTCTAGCTGTAAAAACCAGCAGGGATTGTGACTGAGTAAGATGAAGGGCTACTGGAGTCCCAGCCATTCCTCTTAAAGGGCACTCATTTGGACTCACTCTCTGAGCTCCAGTGCTGGGGCAGCAGCCTGAAAAGAAGCAGGGCCATACTAGAAGGAACTGAGTTGTTTGGGCATTCGGGAGAGAGCTGGGGGGTGGGCAGCTCTGACAAAGGTGCTGACAGAAGCCATTGTTCCTTTTCTGAGACACCCCCATCCCCAGAACTGGCAGGTGGGTACCACATCTGAGTCTCCATCAATGTGGCTCTCCCTGTTTGACTCATCCTGGTGATTCCCTAAGACTCTGCCCACCCAACTTGTGGGCCCACTGGAGCCATTTCCATACAAATAACCTGATTTGGCTCATGCTTTAGATTTTCCTAAAATCTCTCAAATAAGCATCATCGGCCCTCAGCATAATTCGTACCTCTTGCTAAGTGGCCCCAAGCTTGACACTAGTAGCAGCCATCCTTGGTTCACAGCTTTGCCTCACTGGGGCACCTCCAAGCCCAGCAAAAGTAACAGCCATCTTCAGATTACTCTGTAGTTCATGCTGGCTGGCTCCAGATAGGACACAGGGGAAGGCTGACCTTAGCCTGCACCTCCTGAAGGCCCCAGAGCCAGAACACCATGTCAAAGCACCACTCGACCACCTCCATAAACAACACATTCAAGGAGTAGGCTCAGCAATCAGCAGATCCCTGCTGAAGTAAGTTGGGCTTTGTTGGGTGGCCCCTGAACATCTGATCCTCCATGGTAGTCCAGGGTCATAGCCAGTCTTTGCAGCCAATCCCTCCCATTGATGTGCCAACAGTAGTCAAGGTTCAACTACAACAGGAGGGTGTGCACAGTTTATAAGGGGAAGGGGGAACACCTGGAATGCCAGTTGGGATGATCAGAAGGGCTGTGTCTCTGGACACTACAGGACTCTGATTACATAAGGCCATTCTGTAAAGCCTGGGAGACATAGCAGCTCTACCTAATATATAGAAACAAACACAGGGAGGCTGGCAAAATGAGGAGACAAAGAAACATGCCCCAAATGAAAGAACAGAACAAAACTCCAGAAAAAGAACTAAATAAAATGGAGACAAACAATCTACTAGATTCAGAGTCCAAAACACTGGGCATAAGTAAGATCAATGAATTTAGTGAGAACTTCGATAGCATAAAAAAGGAGACCATAGAAAAGAATCAGTTAGAAATGAAGGATAAACTAACTGAAGTGGAGAATAATTTACAGGAAATCAACAGTAGAGTAGATGAAGCTGAGAATCAAATCAGTGATTTGGAATATACGGAAGAAAAAAAAACAAAAAACAAAAGCGAATCTGCCCAAACCAGATGTCTCAGTTGATTAAAGCGTCATCCCATTCACCAGAAGTTTGAAGGTTTGATTTCCAATCAGGAAACATACCCAGGTTGCAGTTTGATCCCTGGTTCAAGTGCATTCAGGAGGCAACTGATTGACATTTCTCTTTCTTTCTCTTTCTTTCTTCTTCTCTCTCTAAGTATATTCTCTGGTGGGGGGTGGGGAGAGAAAAAGAATTCAAATAAATGAAGATAGTGTCAGAAACCTCTGGGACAATTTCAAGTGTACCAACATTCACATCATGGGGATGCTAGAAAGGGAAAAGAGCAAAACGTTTAAAATTTATTTGAAAAAATAATTACAGCTTCTCTAAACTGGTAGAGGAAATAGACATATAAGTCCAGGAGGAACATATAGCCCCAATCCAGATGAACTCAAAGAGGCCCACACCAAGACCTATCATAATTAAAATGCAAAAGGTTAAAGACAAAGACAAAAATCTGAAAAGCAAAAAGAGAAAAGCAGTTAGTTACCTACAACAGGGCTTCCATTAGGTTGTCAGTTGATTTCTCAACAGAAACTTTTCAGGCCAGAAAGGAGTAGCAAAAATACTCAAAGTGATGAAAAGCAAGGACCTATAATCAAGATTGCTCTACCCAGCAAAGCTATAATTTAGAATTGAAGAACATATAAAGAGCTTCCCAGACAAAAAATATGAAAGTAGTTCATCACCACCAAACCAGTATTACATGAAATGTTAAAGGGTTTTCTTTAAGAAGAAAAAACAAGAATAATAAAATTACAATGATACATATCCATCAACAATTGAATCTAAAAAAAATATAAACGAACAAGCAGAACAGAAACAGGCTTATAGGTACAGAGAACATTTTGATGGCTGCAAGATGAGAAGGAAGTTGAGTGAATGGGTGAAAAAGGTGAAGGGATTAAGAAATACAAATTGGTTGTTACAGAATAGTCATAGGGATGTAAAGTACAGCATAGCGAATCTATATATATATAAACAAGGAATATGCTAATTAGCCCAGATATGCTAATTAGTCACTACCAGTCAGACACTTAATAGTCACGACAAGTCAGGAGCGGCCCAGGAGCAGCCCAGGAGCGGCCCCTGGCTGGAGTGGCCACCAGTGCGCAGGCCCGCGGCACCATCCAGCTGGGAGTTGCAAGCCAGCATGCTACGCCACCTATCCTGGGAGCGACCCGGTGGGAGTGGCCACTAGTGGGGGCACATGCAGGCCCACGGTGACACCCATCCTGGAGGCCTGCTGGCTAGGGGTCATGAGCAGGCCTGCGGCATCCCTGCCCTGTGCTGAGGTGGAGTGGCCCCCAGAGGAAGTGGCCACCAGCTGCCTACCTGTGTGGCACAGCCTGTGTATGTCCCCATCCAGTGCCAAGGTAAAGCTGCCTGCATCCCTGGCCAGGGACATGACACTGCCTGCTTGTGTCCCTGACCTCAGACATGGTGCTGCCTGTGTGCATCCCCACCCTGTGCTGAGGTGAACCTGTCTGCCTGCGTCCCTGGTCAGGGACATGACACTGCCTGCGTGTGTTCCCCTGGGTCTTGCCCAGTGGGGTTGGGGCTTGCCAAGTCTTGGTTTCAAGTGATTTTGAGGCATGCACAGGTGCGCGGGGTCTTGACTCTGGCTCCCACAGTGCACCCAACACTCTGACAGAAGGGAGGAGGGAGCCTGATACCTGCACCCAGGACCCACACAGCAGGGGGGCGGAACCCCATCCCTTGCAGAATTGACCATTGGTTAGCTTGCCTTCAGCAGCCTGATAGCCAGGAATCCCATTCACCCGCACCAGAACCCAGATGGGTTGTTATTGTTTATTTATTAATAAATTTATATATTACTTTCATATACATTTTTCTAATTTTCTTAATCTTCTATTATAGAGAAAGGGCAAATAGTGATATTAAAATATTTCTTCTAATTAATTCCCTTTCAATGTGCATGAAATCGTGCACTGGGCCACTAATATCCTATATAATAAAGAGGTAATATGCAAATTGACCATCATGCCCTTTCACAAGATGGCCGCCACCATGTGGTCAAAGATGGCTGCCCACATGTGATCACAAGATGGCCATCACAAGAGGGCTGGCAGGGGAGGACAGTTGGGGGAAGACAAGGCCTGCATGGGAGGGCAGTTGGGGGAGGACCAGGCCTGCAGGGGAGGGCAGTTGGGGGTGACCGAGCCGGCAGGGAAGGGAAGATGGGGGCTACCGGGCTGGCAGGAGAGCAGTTAGGTGTTGATCAGGCTGGCAGGAGAGTGGTTAGGAGGTGATCAGGCTGGCAGACAGAAGCGGTTAGGGGCAATCAGGCAGGCCTGCAGGCAAGCATTTGGGAGCCAGCAGTCCTGGATTGTGAGAGGGATGTCCAACTGCTGGTTGAGGCCCGATTCCCCAAGGGTTCCCAGATTGAAGAAGGTGCAGGCTGGGCTGAGGAAAACTCCTCCCCCAGTGCATGAATTTTGTTCACCGGGCCTCTAGTAGTCAATAATATCCTAATAACTATGTACGGTGTCAGATGGGTATGAGATTTATCGGGATGATCACTTAGCAAGTTATATAATGTCTAATTGCTGGGATGTATACTTAAAACTAGTATAATATTGTATGTCAACTATAATTAAAAAAATTAAAAAATGATTTTAAAACTTATGAATTGTTAAAAAATAGCTAATTGTCAAAATTTATTCATGAAAACAAAAATACAAATATTCCTTAATTTACATGAGTTACCTCCTGATAAATAATGCAAATTGAAACCATTATAAGTTGAAAATGCATTTTACACTTAACATACTGAACACCATAGCTTAGCCTAGCCTACTTTAAATGTGTTCAGAACATTTACAATAGTCTACAGTTGGGCAATTATCTTAAGTTTCACCTCAAGAGTAATTGCCTTCCTCTTTTTCTTCTCACCAAAAACGGGAAACACAGATGGGCATTTTGGAGATATGATGAGATGCAAAAACACAAATCAAAGTATCAAAAAATTGCTGACAACACAGTGCACAGTAGAGTAGTGGTTGTTTACCCTGGTGATCACATGGCTGACTGGGAGTTGCAGCTCATCACTGCTACTCAGCATCACAAAAGAGTATCATACTGCATATCTCTAGCCTAGGGAAAGAGAAAAATTTAAAATTTGAAGTATGCTTTCTATTGAATTCATATCCTTTTGTACCATCATAAAGTTGAAAAATTGCATGTCAAACCATGATAAATTAAGGACTGTCTATAATTACCATTTCAATTATTTTATGCCCAATTTTCATCATTTCTTCTTCTAAATAAATGGTTACCATAATTTTTTGGAGGACGGGGGTAGATATTTATATGCCAACTTTACTGGGATCTATGTGTTTGTTTTTTCACATAGCACTCTAAAATATGAAAACATGCTATAATGTTTCTGATTTCTACAAATATGGATGAAAAAGCCAGATCCAACCTATGGGTATAAACTTTAAGAAGGTGTTTGACAACTCTCCTGCTTTTCCTAATTTATAAAAACCCTGGGTCTGTCACAACGGGAGGCTCGACCAACTGAAAGTCAGTCCTGCAGTTAGCTCTGGATTGCCATGGCGACTCAGCACTAACTGCTGTGGCTTCAGGCACGGTGACCCAACACTGACTGCTGAGGGGGCTACAAATCAGGCCTGGAGAGAGGCCTGAAGAGAGAAGCAGGGTCTGATCCGTAGACTCTGTGGCAACTGTTGATCAGCACTTGCCTCTTTCTTTCTCTCCAGCAGCCACACCTCCATTTCTCTCCAGGCCTCAACAGGGCTGCTGGTCAGCCCCGCCTTTCTGATCAGGCCCCTTGATAGGCCCAGAGATGCTGACTGGCATAGAAACCGACAAATCAGAACCAAATCTGGGTGAACTGTGAAGAGCCAATGGCTGCCTAGGAGGCAAAGCTTTTGATGCTGACTGGCATAGGAACTGACCAATCAGAACCAAATTGGCCAGCAGAGGAGGACATTTGGAGGTGAGATCAGGCCAGCAGGGGAGGGCAGTTAGAGGCAATCAGGCTGGCAGGGAAGGTCAGTTGGGGGTGATATCAGGCCAGCAGGGAAGGGCAGTTGTGGGGAACCAGCCAGCAGGGGAGAGGAGTTGGGGGTGAGATCAGGCCGGCAGAGGAGGGCAATTGTGGGCGAGATCAGGCCGGCAGGGGAGGGCAGTTGGGGGCAACCAGCCAGCAGGGGAGGGTAGTTGGGGGCAATTGGGCTGGCAGGAGAGCAGTTAGGTGTTAATCAGGCCAGCAGGGGAGCAGTTAGGGGGTGATCAGGCTGGCAGGCAGAAGCGGTTAGGGGTAATCAGGCAGGCAGGCAGGCAGGCAAGTGGTTAGGAGCCAGCAGTCCCAGATTGTCCCCGAGAGGTCCCAGATTGGAAAGGGTGCAAGCTGGGGGAGGTACACCCTCCCCAGGGCACGAATTTCATGTACTGGACTTCTAGTTTTTAATAATTGAGAATGTCTTTTCAGAGAAGTTCATAAACAGATGCCCACCAACATGGCATTCTCTGAATGTCTCTGAAAATGACAAATCGATTTTACTAAATGAAAGTCAATCACCTCATCCATAAAAGTGAAAAGGAGACAATTAATATGAGAGGCTTACTAAAATGACTTAATGATTGAGAAGCTCTCTAAATCACGTTAAAGGGAAGAACACGTTTTCTTCAGACTGA
Source organism: Myotis lucifugus (assembly GCF_000147115.1). Taxonomy (NCBI): domain Eukaryota; kingdom Metazoa; phylum Chordata; class Mammalia; order Chiroptera; family Vespertilionidae; genus Myotis; species Myotis lucifugus. The sequence goes on from NW_005871057.1 coordinate 10,347,645, forward strand.
CCATGGTGTGTTTTGCTAGTCATCTTAACTGATTTTTCATTTCAAAAAGCAAATGTGAAAAGAAGGCAAAAGAGCTACACCTCTGACATTATGCATCATTAGCTGATCACGGCTCCATTTTAATTTTCCTATAATTGATTTTGCAGCCCTAGACAAATACAAAGAACATAATTATGAATATAAGGTAGCTCTGATTTATTGAAAAATACATGCACCTTATGAGTACTTTGTTTCAGAAAAAAAAAAGCATTCTCTGAGCAGGTCATTAGTGCAAGCAAACTTTTCACTGATGTCAATGGGCACTTTACTTCTCTGATCATAAGGGCTAAACCCATGGTTAAAAGACAAAGTATATAGTGCACTTAAATACTTTGGAAACTTCGGAAAAGGGAAGGGCAACTTCTTAATTGACAGCTTAATCTCTTTCTCAATGCTGAAGCTATTTTTTTACAACACCACATAACAATCTCCTTATATCACACATTCTTTTTCCTAAACTTTACATTAATTTATGTCTTTTTAATTGCATGTGTTAGTGTAAACTGTTTCATAGAGGGAAAAACACACCACACAATGAAAACCCTTTTTATTTGAGGTTTGTTCTGGCATCCTATATAATAAAAGCCTAATATGCAAATTGTCCCTTTGGGCAGTTGTTCCACTGAGAGACCGGGAGTTCACTCGCTCACTATAATGTGTGATGACCACCAGGGGGTGGTGTGTAACATGGCAGGTGTCAGTGACCCGATGCTGGCAGTGGGCAGCAGTGGAGGCACTGCCGGCCCCCAATGGGTCCCAAAGAGAGTGGGACCATGGCGGGATGGTGGAGCAGGTGAGTGGGCAGTGCAGGCCAAGTCAGGTGCAAACGGGGCCCCGATTGCCCTGCTGATCACCCCACAGATGGTGACCAGTGGCGGCGGTGAGGGGTGGGGCCGCCACCTGGCTCCCAGATGCTGAGGGACCCGGGCAGGGGGCTCCTGGCCCTGACTGATCGTCCCACAGGCAAGATGGTGGAGCAGGTGAGGGGGCAGTACCAGACCAAGATGGGGTTCCAGGTGGGACTGCAGGGCTGTGAGGCTGGGGCACGAGCTGGGGCCTGATCTCTGCAGGCCACTCCAAGAGACCCCACCGGTGTATGAATGTGTGCACTGGGTCTCTAGTACAGGTTATAAGAAATACTAGTATAATCATAGCATTTACTAGTTAACATTTTTATGACCATTCCTCAAATAAAACTTGTGTTCAGATTATCAATATATAAAAGTACTATTTTTGCTCACAGAATTGATAATGGCACAAAGTAAAATTTGATGCTTTCAAAGAAAGTTTAATATCAGTGTAAATCAGAAATGAACAGAAACTTTAGTTTGTCAGGTCTTTGTTTCAAGGAGGGTGGAGCATACACTTTTGTATCCATTCTTGTATTCCTCACATGGATTTTTCCTGATTTTTTTTTTGGACAACTTGTCTTTTCTTCCTGTGTTTACTAGTCAGACTAATAGTTTTTATAAACTGATGATTTCAGCTCTCTTATTATTCCACATTACATTGCTGCACAATACCAGTCAAGCATTATGATTTTTTTCACTCCAGCTGTGTTGAACCACAAGTAGATATGAAGCAATTGACCTTGTTGTTCATTGACTTGTATGATGCTCAACTACCTACTGTTTTGTGCCACTCACTTCACTTCACACATCTTATAAAGTCATGCCTTTTGTAGTAGATATTACTCTCCAAGCTAGTTTTAGAAAAGCAAAACATTAAATAAAATATGACCAGCAATTTAAAAATGTCAAAAATAAGCAGAGGTGTTTTTTTGATTGTTGTTTAAGATTAAGGGAACTAAGATCCCATGCTTTCTAAAAGAAAAGGAAAATAACTTTATGTGATTTGGAAAGGACTGCCATATATAATACTTTTTAATATTTTTAAATGTGTATTTGTTTGCTTATTTGTTTATTGAAAACACAGTTAATGCTTTTTATTTTAGTGACTCTTCTATTGAATAGGCAGATGGTGGTAGTACAGTGGATTTCAAACATTCAAAAAATTAGAAATAGAATTTAAAAGTAAATAAAAGCTAGCATTGAATTTTTCATGGTTCACAATCTTGGATGTGGGAATTTTACCTTCAAACTGATATACCCTGTACATGTCTAGAAAAAAATATCTGAAATCACAGCATTTGTAAGAGTAGTAAAAGCCTTACTAGCAGATTTTCAAGTATCAATCAAATTATAATATCAATCAAATTGATATTTGTAGGATATCCCTGAGAAAATAAACTATAAAAATGTAGGTATAATTTGCATTAACAATATATTTTCTACTTGCTGACAAACTCTTTTAAGGTTGGTGACTACTTTTAGGACACAGTTTTATTACCCATTGCATTGGATGAATATGTGATAATGATGGTTCATATAGAAACTACTTCATAACATGACAACATAAGTAATAAATATACTGTCATTATATTATTAAAATATTAATTATATCAATGTTCAGTCAGGAAAAGAGTTAACACTGTTACGGGGAAATTATTATTGGAGAAGTTGAGGTCTGGAAGATCAGAGTTTGAGAAACTGGCAAAGAGGCTATTAATGTCTTTAAATCTAATCAGATAAAAGAACCCATTTCAGAATCACAGCCTTGAGGATCTCCCCCATGGAACTGATACATAAAATCTATCTCTATTAGTTAGGACTCAGTCAGAAAACCAGAGCCACACACACAAAAATAAATACTGTACAACAAGGTCGTTTGCTATAGGAATTACAATGTTCACAAATATAAAAAGAGCTGAGGAAGTTAAGTTCTGTAAAAGGGGGATGTCCAAGGACTAAAGAGAATCACTAACCATGACATCTGAAGTCTGTGTGGACAGGACAGAGTTTGCAGGAAAGTCCCAGAAACAACGCACATCTGGCTGCCAAAGTGGCAAAGCTAAGGAGATGGGGGAGAGAAGTCATGCAGGGGCCTTTGGAAGTTGTTTCTCTCTACAAAGTTCAATGAAGCCCTTCGTAATTAGCGTAAGACATCTGTTCGGCGGGCCAATAGTTGAGAAGAGAAGTTAGGAGAGGGAGCCTCTGATACCATGTCTTCCTGAGAGTAATGGTCTCCACTTCCATTTCCATTTCCATGTAATGCATAAGTTGTATTCTTGGCTAGTTGTAACTTAGAACTGTACAGAGAAGGGGGTTTTAAAAAATATAACTCCTAAGCATATATAGAAGTGGTAATACTAAGACTCCAGAGCACTAATCATATTATAAGTGGGACTTAAATTATGTAAAAAAGTCCCATAACAATGGAATATTTTTCACTAAAAGCAAAGGATACGTAGCTAATAAATATACAATTATGTTCAATTTTCCCTAATCATGAGCCTGGGGAAGGGAATGCATAGAGATTTACCTTGTAGTGGCCTAACTATACCATATTGCCTTTCAATTCTTCTCAATTTATGTAGAATTTATCCTGTTAGCAAGGAGGAAGAAAGGATATGAACAGGTGGAAAAAACCCAAATGGAAAGGACTAGTTATGTTGGAATATAGTAGTAGTCAGAATTGGCACTAATTTATGCTTCCCAGTCTAATATTAGCTGAATATTATCCTTTTGGTAATCTAAATTGGGAGAGAGTAGGCAAATCTCTTTCCTGGTCTTCACTTTCTAAGGCTAAGACATTTTATTAACTCTGCACAAGCAAAGGGCCCTTTCCTAGTAGCTCGCTCTTCATCCCACCATCTTCTTTCTTTTGATACCATGTACCTTCACTCTTGTCCCAGGATTTTTCTTATCCACAGAAAGAGCTTAGCAAATGGAAAGTGTCGGGTATTAAAAAGTAATGCAGAAGTCAATGCTTTGTCTGAAAAAAAAAAAGATTCATTTTTTTAAGTGCTACAAAAAATAGCCTCAATACTGAGTTTGTGATCTTAGGCACCCTCCATGATCCTGAAAATGCACTGCTGTTACCAGTCAAATCAAAGGATGGAAGGCAGGGTTTTATAAGCAACAAAAATTTTGAGATGCTTTGAACTTCAATCCTTTCTTCCTTCTCTCTTGTAGACCATGATAAAAGCAACATCTTTGAAATCTTGAGGCATTCGTCTCTATGCCCTCTGTAATTCTTTCCTCTTTTTCTCACCATGCCTGAGGCCTTGATCTCTGCCATCTGCTTATTCTCATACTGTGGTGCTCCACCTTTCATTCTTTCCTGGGTCATCTTCTTTTCAGGTGTGCAGCCTCTCCATCTTACCTCTGAACTAAACAGCTTTTGAAAAGCCATGAATCTATTAAGGGTTACCAGGAGGAAAAGGGAAGGGGAGTTCACTTAAAATAAGCCACAGTGTTTTTCAGATAAAGTTTAACCAAAATCTTTTGGATTTTTAAAGCTTATCTTTTTAACACTTTATATATACAAACTATAGAGAGTTCTCGTTTTTCTATCCTCCTTTTTAACTTGATGGCTGGCATGGTCAAATAGTAAAAGCTGTGATTAAACAAAATACAGGAAATGTAGCCAAATAGCTAAGATAATGATGTTAAATACTTAAGAATAACAGTTAATAGCATGACCATGTCTTAGACTTTCTTTTTAAACAGCCTCTTCCTATATGACTAAAGTAGGCAAGTGTGTAATGTAGCAAACACAACAACTGCACTCTATAATATCATTATTATTCTATAGATTATTAAACAGTCCACTTAAAGACCTCCAAAGATAACAAGTGACATAGTATTCTTACAATTAATTTAGATCTCTACAGTTGTCAAGAAATGTATACTTGAGATCTATTAAATTTAGCCAGGTTTCTCAAACACTTTTTTTCCTTTCTGGATGAAGACTCATAAGCTCTCAGTGGAGCAGTTGTATATTCATTGATTTATGCAAAAAATATTAATTGAGAAACTAATGCTAATAGTTTGCTTGGTGATGGTAATGCAATGGTGACTAGGAATAAATAAGGGAGAAAAGATGATATGTATTACCAGTGAAATGATCAAGATACCAACAAAATGCATGAGAAGGTAGTATTTCCCTTTCATGTGACTCTAGCACAGTAAGTGAGAGGGAGAATAGTTGAGTAAATTGAGAAAGGTGGTTAGAGATCCTGTATGCCTTCATTGGCTATCACAGTGAACAGTGTCACTGGTGACCTTTTTTAAATGGAATTTTAATGATGTGGCAGACAATATAAGCCAGAAAGATGTTTTTAAATGCAAATTAAAAGCGAGGGAGTAGAGGTAGTACATGTGTGTAAACAACTATTACTTTCAGGGACATTTTATAGTAAAGGGTCCAAAATGAGGAATAAAAAAAATAGTGCAGATATGAATTGATGATCAGAGTTTTGGTAAGTCATATAGTTGAACAATAGAATATGAAATATATTAAGTTAATTTATGTACAATAGCTTGGAATACACCTAAAGAAAATTACTTTTTATATTCAATTTTTAAGCATGCATATGTGGTTCATCAGTTAACAAAAAATACTGTAAATAATCTATTGGCTTGGTATTAAAAATAATAAGACTGAATAAATATTTGCTACACTTATTTTCTCAGACTTCCATGTCAAATGAATTGCCCATGGAGATAAAAGCTTAACAAGAAATAAACTTGGGAGAAACCAAGATGGCGGCATAGGTAAACACTGGAAATTGCTGCCTCGCACAACCACTTCAAAAATACAACTAAAAGACAAAACGGACATCATCCAGAACCACAGGAAGACTGGCTGAGTGTAAATTCTACAACTAAAAGGAAAGAGAAAAGCACACTGAGACTCTGAGGAGGTGCGGAAGTAAAGTGCAGAGGAATGGAGGCGCACCCGGAAAGGGCTGGCAACTGAGGATGTGGTTGTCTTTTTCAATCGGGAGGAAGACACAAGCTCCCGACTGCTCTGAACTCCAGTTCCGGGCAAGTCTCTGGGGACCCAGACTCATACGGAGAGAAACTGGACTGTCTGGCATTCGGCAGAACTCTAGGGCGGCTTTCTCTCAGAGGTGTTTGCAGTGATTATTGCAGAACACTGAGATCCGGGGTCTCTTAGGGCAGGGCTGAAGATCAGCCATAGCTGTTTGCTCCACCCTGTTGATTCCCTGAGACCCCGCCCCACCCAAGCTGCACGCAGAGGCTTTTGCATATGAATGGCCTTGTCCTTTGCAATCTAAAATTACCTAACAAACTGCAGCTGGGTCAGAGAGACCCAGAACATCCAAAAGAAGGGCCAAGGCCCCACAGCAGCTTGTATTGCTTCACAGCTGGGCCTCATCTGGGCCCCTCCAAACCCCAAACAAAGAGGAATCTGCAGATCTCTCTGTAGCTCCTGCTGGGAAGCCTCAGGCAGAGGCTAAATTAGCACCTCCTTAGAGATCCAAGAGCCAGTGTACCCAGTGGTCAGAGTGGGACCATCCAGATTAAAACTCCTCAGATCCATAAGGGACACTCAGGGGGCAGACTCAGTGAGCACCAAATCCCCACTGAAGCAAGTCTTGCCCCATAAGGGTGTCTCCAGCACAGAAGTTCTTCCACCGTAGACACAGCTGATTCTCACAGCCAATTGGCCTGGAGGTCAATTCCTCCCAGTGATACCTACAATAATTAAGGCTTAACTACAACAAGACTGTGCACAAAGCCCACAAAGGGGTGCACCAAGAGTGTCCACCTCAGGTAATTGGGGAGGCTGAGCCACTGGGCACTATAGGACACCTAGCACAGAAAGCCACTCTATCAACACAGAAAAGTAGCCAAAATGTGGAGACAAAGAAACAGGTCACAAATGACAGCAATGGAGGAAAGCAAACTACTGGATATAGCGTTCAAAACCACACTTTTGAGGTCTTTCAAGAATTTTCTAGAAACCGCCGATAAATTTAGTGAGATCCTCAATAAATCTAGTGAGACCCTCAAGGATATGAAAAAGGACCAACTAGAAATTACGCATACACTGACTGAAGTTAAGTATATTATACAGAGATCCAACAGCAGACTAGAGGATCGCAAGAATCAAGTCAAAGATTTGAAATACGAAGAAGCAAAAAATACCCAACCGGAAAAGCAAAATGAAAAAAGAATCCAAAAATATGAAGATAGTGTAAGGAGCCTCTGGGACAACTTCAAGCATACCAACATCTGAATTATGGGGGTGCCAGAAGAAGAGAGAGAGCAAGATATTGAAAACCTATTTGAAGAAATAATGACAGAAAACTTCCCCTACCTGGTGAAAGAAATAGACTTACAAGTCCAGGAAGTGCAGAGAACCCCAAACAAAAGGAATCCAAAGAGGACCACACCAAGACACATCTTAATTAAAATGCCAAGAGCAAAAGACAAAGAGAGAATCTTAAAAGTAGCAAGAGAAAAACATTTAGTTACCTACAATTGAGTACCCATACGACTGTTAGCTGATTTCTCAATAGAAACTATGCAGGCCAGAAGGAAGTGGCAAGAAATATTCAAAGTGATGAATAGCAAGAACCTACAACCAAGATTACTTTACCCAGCAAAGCTATCACTCAGAATTGAAGGTCAGATAAAGAGCTTCACAGATAAGAAAAAGCTAAAGGAGTTCATCACCACCAAACCAGTATTATATGAAATGCTGAAAGGTATCCTTTAAGAAGAGGAAGAAGAAGAAAAAGGTAAAGATAAAAATTATGAACAACAAATACATATCTTTCAACAAGTGAATCTAAAAATCAAGTGAATAAATAATCTGATGAACAGAATAAACTGGTGAATATAATAGAATCAGGGGCATAGAAAGGGAGTGGACTGTCAATTCTTGCGGGGGAAAGGGGTGAGGGGGTGCGGGAAGAGACTGGACAAAAATTGTACACCTATGGATGAGGACAATGGTTCGGGGGTGGGGAGGTAAGGGCAGAGGGTGGGGTGAGAACTGGGTGGAGGGAAGCTAGGGGGGGAAAAAGAGGAACAACTGTAATAATCTGAACAATAAAGATTTAATTTTAAAAAAAGAAATAAACTTGGTCTCAGGTCTGACATAAAATGTATTGCATTGAGCAAGTCTCTGTAGGATTCAATTCTATCTTCTTATGTATCCTTAAATGTTAGAATAAGTCCATTTTTTTATACTCTAAAACCTATGGTTTTATCAAATTATATAATAATAGATACACATTTGTATTTGTCTTTATTGCAAGTAGCAAAGAACCATCAAGTTAGCTCCATATAAACAAATGGAAAGAGGCTATATGCTTGGATAGGAAAGCTTAACATCATAAAAGTATTCATTCTTTCTATGACAATTTGTAAACCAAACACAATCTAATAAACATAGGAAAAAATTTTGGTTTAACTATAAAAACTGCTTATAGAATTTAAATGGAAAAATAATCAAGTAAGAGCAGTCAGAAAATCTCTGAAAATGAATAACCATAGGCAACAACTAACCTTACCAACTATTTAAATGCATAATAATTATTCAATATTGAAAACTGGTGATATTGGTACATGAATACAGCAATCAGTACAACAGAAGTGAGAGTCTAGAAATCACAAATGATTTGGACCATGAATAATTATAATAGGACAACTGGATAGCAATTTGAGAAAAAAATTATTTACATCTACACTTCACTCTTTACATCTAGATAAACTCTGAAGGGATCAGAGAAGTAGAAAATTATAGCATTGTTTGGACCATAAATTTTGCCATGAATTGGCTCCCCGAGTCCAAGTCATTAAATTGTGCTCTGCTTTTTACCTGATACTGTCTGTCATACTGTAGTTTCTAAATCCAGAGACTCTGTGCGAGGCAGGTCAGAGTTCTCTACTGGTCACATCACTCTCCTTTCTAATTTATTATTCAGCACCTTTCCAATTTATTTTCTGTCATCCAGAAACAGATTGAAATAATTCAGCTTCACATACACTTGTACACATACACAAATATTTTATTGCTATATGTTTATACCTTTTCTCCCTTTCCTATCACTTTAATGGGGCTTGGGAGTAAAATGCAGAAAACATTGATGTTTAGTTCATGATACTAAACTAGATCCCCAGACTTCAAAAAAAAAATTAAGAGAGGAAAATGTTTGAGTCCAATCATTTCTTTGCAGTACACCTTAGGGCATAATTTATAAATTAACTCTCCTTGGACTTCCAATGGCCAAATAACCTATGGTCAAGAGAAAAGGGTCATGTAGAATAAAACATGAACCCTGCCTCCCCTGCATTCCATAGAAAGGGGGGAGTGGAGAATGGAGCAGACATAGTGACAGGATGACTATAAAATGGCTATAAAATGAGCAGCAGAGCAAAACAACAGGAGGATTAAAATGTAAGGGACCACTTAAAATGTAGTGGCTTTTCACCATGTAATTAAGTGCAGTTGCATTTGTTTGACAAAATGATAGCCCAATTTAACAATAAGTTTGGTCTAAAAATAAAATAAAAAAACCAAACACTTAAGTCAAAGCAATGTCTAAGCCAGTGATGGCGAACCTATGACACGTGTGTCAGAGGTGACACGCGAACTCATTTTTTTTGTTGATTTTTCTTTGTTAAATGGCATTTAAATATATAAAATAAAAATCAAAAATATAAGTCTTTGTTTTACTATGGTTTCAAAAATCAAAAAATTTCTATATGTGACACAGCACCAGAGTTAAGTTAGGGTTTTTCAAAATGCTGACATGCCAAGCTCAAAAGGTTCGCCATCACTGGCTAAGCCATAATAGTGCCTTCATAAGGGACAGAGTCTCAATTACACCATAAAGGTAATTTATATATTGTGTTTTAGATTCTGTCAATTGTGTTTTCACCTGTTATCTTACAAGAACTCTAAAATTTTAGAAATTTGTTCTCCTCTAGACTGCTATTCTTTTTCTTAAATATATTTTTAATGATTTCAAAAAGGAAGGGAGAGAGAAAGAGAGAGAGAGAGAGAAAAAAAACATCAATGATGGGAGAGAATTATTGATCTGCTGCCTCCTGCACACCCCCTACTGGGGATCAAGCCTGCAACTCAAGCATGTGCCCTGACCAGGAATCGAACCGTGACCTCCTGTTTCAATAGGTAGACGCTCAACCACTGAGCCACGTCATCCAGGCTAGACTTTGCTATTCTTATTAATAATATTTTAAGCTCCTTTGTTACTTAGATTTGAGATTTTATAAAGTCATCCTATACATCTGTCTCAGTAAGGTGATAACAAACCTTTAAAAAAGCCTTAGATTTAAAAAAGTCTTTTCTTTAAAGAGTCTCCATTTCCCTAACCACACCCTGTTTTAGCATGAATCCAGACGCTTCTTCTGGGATTAATGGTGTAGGTAGGACCTTCTCAGACTGAAATGGTTACCTTCTGGTTTATACAGTCATGTTTCAGGGAAGGATTCTGAAAACCTGCTCCCCTACAATGGAATACAGTGGCTAACAAAGGGATTGGCAATTCAGAGACTTTGATTTCAAAATTGAGTTGTTCTTTGTAGGAATGAAATAAAAATGTGACAAAAGCTATACCAAGGTAAATTGATTCAATACATTGCTCACCTAAATGATAAAGGACTATTCACAGAGTCAGTTTATTTAGTAGAAGTTGTTTTTTAAGGCCCAGTACTCTCAATCAACAACTGCATGGAAAACGTTGACTGCTTTATTTCCAATGCTATGTTTTTATTTCGAATGCAATAGACTCAAGTCCATAAACCAAAACAACAGGGAGAATTTTTGCAGATAGTAAATAATTTAAATCAGATTTTATTAAAACCAGCAAGGATATGTTGTGGAATTGGATGCAAAACACACATGAATATTTTAGGATAAGACATGAAACTGTAGAGAAATTTTATATTGTGGTTAGCCTCTTGAGGATCTACTCACAAATACCCAGGGATATTTATATTCTCCTTTTTCTTACTAGTTGGGAAAGTTTGAAAAGCACAGTGTAGCATAACTGAAATACTTAAAAAAATTATTAAAAATCCAGGGAACTCAGATTCATTTAGTTTTAAGTGCATAAACAATGAAAAACGACTGACTAACATGCACAGATAATTTGATAACATAGTGGCACCTATATTGAGAAATAAAATTGTTCATAGTCGTATTGCTAGATAACTTTATAGACAATACATAGAATAGTTCCATAAACATCAATATTTGTAAAAATAAAACCTAATATTGGAGAACACAGATCTAAATAAATCTAACCTTTATTAGGTCAATTTCATATAAATATTTTCAATGCTTATCAGGTAAAAATGAGGATAGCTCATAAAGAAGATGAATATTATCTAAATAATATTATTTAAATTGATAATATCTGTAGCAAAATAGCAAAGATTTATAAAATATAAAGCTTTATAACTGTGATCCTGCCATATTGCACTAGTGTGAAAACGGACAAATTATTTAACTTCTCTGAGTTTCAAGTTATTTGTGTATAAAACACAAATAATTGCCATGGCTGGTGTGGCTCAGTTGAGTGAGTGTCACCCCATGTACAAAAAGGTCACTGGTTCGATTTCTCATCAGGGCACATACCCAGGTTGTGGGTTCAATCCCCGGTAGGGTGTATAGGAAAGGCAACCAGTTGATGTTTCTCTCTCATATCAATGTTTCTCTCTCTCTCTCTCTCTCTCTCTCTCTCTTTCTCTCTCTCCTTCCTCCTTAATCTCTCTAAAATCAATAAAACATATTTAAAAATATACACAATAATAAAACCATTGTTAATAGTGGAAATATCCCTTAATGGTCACATATTCACTGTGGATTACCTGAGTAATGTAGAGATTAAAATATTTTAATAGTACATCAAAGGAGGGTTTTGTTTGTTTGTTTGTTTGTTTGTTTTGTCTTTGTTTTTGTTTGGTTCTCATGAGCAAGAGAGGAAGATTTGCAAAGCTCCTCACATTACTTAGCTTGCATGCCCTTGAACGCTCGGTAATGTTCCTTAGTGTTCTATAAAAACATGTTACATCTGTCACCTGAATTACGAGAAAGGCAAAAAAAAAAAACCCAAAAAAACAAAAACACCTAGGTATTTTTTAACTACTTCATTATCTGCTATATTCAATTGATCTTCCAATGCACTATCCCCAGGTTTTGATTCTGTGAGATTGCTCTACCTGAATAGTTTTACCCTTCTACACTCTGTCATTTACACTGCTAACCTTTGTTTCCATCCAGAACTCTACCATTTTCTTAGGAAGTGAAAAGGGCTGAGGAATACAGAACAAGTACAGTATAGCAAAATGAATACATGCGTAATGCTTCGTTTAAGAGATAACCTGTGAGTATGGTGAAGAGAATGCTGTACATCGGTCCTATACGTAAGAGATAAGTGGTGCTATGATGCAGTACACAATATTTAGAAAATAAGTCATGCAAGGGTTTAAACTAGAAGTAGAAAACCTTGCACAGACTAACTGAACTTTGGTTAAATGGACACAACTGAAATAGACATTGAAATAGACATTGAGTTTGTATTTTGGCTATTCAAGGGAAGCAGCGCCTAATAGCATATCACGGACTAAAGGTATGGGACTACGTAAGGTTCTCAAATAAACACATGCATTGACTTAAGTTTTGATTTTACCTGTATATTTTTAATGTCACCTGGAAACTCAGGCCACTTATTGCAGAGGCATCAGATGTGACACTTCCTGAAAGGCAGGTCTTGTGACAGCACTTACCTGCTGGCAATCTCACAATCTCTACACAAACCTTTCACAACACATTTAGACTTCTTGAGATAACACATCATGCCCTTAGGGCCTCTATAGCCCTCTATTGTCATACTCTATTCTCTCTCTCTCTCTCTCTCTCTCTCTCTCTCTCTCTCCCACTCTGTCCCCTGCCCCCAACCCCCACCTGTCACATCAGTCTATATGCAGCTCCTGCAATAGGATAACTTTCTAGATCTATAGCCTTCACAGCTTTACACAGGCTTGTGCTCTTATGAACCTTTTCAATATTTAAAATCAGCTAAAATATTTTTTTTGGTCCCTACAGTTTCGGGAGAGTGAATCTGCATAGCACTACAGTTCCTCTGACCTGTGCATACCTCTAACCTGTGCATCCAAGTCATTCTACCATAATTACAGGTTCATGTTTCTACCACTGCCGGTGGAGTTTAAGTACCTTACAGATAGGAACCATGGTTTATTTGTTTATAATGTTTGGTACATGGACTATAAAACAGCTAAACATATTTTATAGGATAAATGATAAATTGATCAATTAATTGAATTTATTTCTTGATATTATACATGGAGATTGATATTTCTCTTCTTCTGATTTTTAGATGTGTCTATTTTAAAGGCACTTAGATAATGCACTAAATACAGGCACAAGTTAAAATCATCTGTCATCCCACTATTCAGAAAATAAATAATTGTTATCTTTTTGCTTTATTTCCTGAATTCATACATATATCCACACGTGTTTATAATTTAAAGTAAAACCAGAACATTTTAGAATTGCAGTTTTTATCATGTATCTTTAAAAAGAAAACAATAACTACTTCTAACAAACTGGAAATAGCAATCTAAATTTCAGCATAGTAGCAAAGTATTTTAAAGAAAAGTACACCTTTATTTGCTTGGAAGAGACTTTAATGAGACCTTTAGTTATTCTAAAGAGAGACAGACTGAGACAAATTGGAGCTAATTTGCTTAATGAAACAATGTAAAAGAGACTCCTCTTCTCACATTATAATAGAATTGCTGATTTTTAGCTGAACATGTGGCTGCCTAACCTGGAAACATTTCCCAGCCTCTCACGTAAGATGGCCAAAGCCTGCACAGTGAGCTATAAGGTAAAGCTACCACAGTTGCCCATAACAACAACTGGTGCATGTTTGTTGCCCTCCCTCTTTATTTGTTCCTTCATTCTGCTTAGTAAAATGTGGTGTGATGGCTGGCTCTCTACTTAGACATTAAAAACTCTATACTAACCTTTTTGAACATGAATCTGATACACATCTGTGTTTTGGAGATGGACATTTCTAGAAATGGAATACATGCTTAATTCATTTGATCAACATTAATCAATTGTACTCTAGAATAGTTGCAGCAAAATCTGCATATTTATTCACACAAACAAGGGATAAATGTCCCAATTCAAAATGTTCTAAATATCACTAGATTTTCTCAAGTTTAAATATTTGCAAAATTTTCAACAAAACATCTCACTGATGTTTTAATATGGATTTTTTGTATTTACTGATTAGGTTAAATTTTATTCATAATTATGCCTTTTGTGATGCTTCTCTCTTAATATTTTCTTTATGTCAACCTTTTCCTGTATTCCTTTATCTTATTTTCTTAGTAATTGAAGGTATAGTGTATTTAAAACTTAATTCTCTTTGCCATTAAAGATAAAAGTACTTTTTTTCTAGTTTAAAATTTGTCTTCAATTCTCATTGTGGTATTGTTTCAAGATACAAAATTTAAAATTATATATTAAAATATACTTCCATGAGGAACATCATTAGCAGAAAGGTTACTTGGATTATTTGTTGTTAAAAAAACAACAACCCACCTTATATCTATACATGTCTACACTTACAGAGAGTAGGGAATAATGTCCAATATAGACCTTAATTAGAGGTTTGAGTGTAATCTTCAAATTCATGTTCGGAACACCTGCCTAACTCCACACAGCTTAATAAATCAAGAACTATTTCAACAGTTGGCATTAATAAGACCTTACTACTCAAGGAAACTCTAGACCAGGCAGATAATTTGTGACTAACTTTATTATTTATTTTAGGAACTTTCTAAAAAAACATTTCTCTGAACAATATACTGCTCCAATATCTTTCTCAGGATAATATATTACTCCTTATGGTAAATATCCCCCTCCTTAGAGTAATAATTCCTCAACTGAGCCAACCTCTTGCTTATCAAAACACTTTACTCATCAAATCCTCGCCTCACTATGTCAACCAGTCTTCAACCATTCTATTATGAAGTTTACCCAATACTAATCAAACCTCTATATCAATGAACTTAAACATGTCTCATACCTGATCCCAATATCTTATAAATATATAGCCTTGACAATCCCAACCCCCATACACAGTCCAGAAGGACTACCAAAAAATATACCAAAGTGGCAATGTTAAGTCTCCCTTACTGCAGTAGGCTAGATAAGCTTGTCTTAAATTGAATACAGGTCATTAGCAATTTATTTGATGAAATACTTAGAGAGCTGGAAGTAGATCATATGGACTCTCCAAGAAGTTGAAACTTTATATGTGGCTCCTCTTCTCTATTTAGCTCTTATTACCTTATGCCTTTCTTTAACTTGTCCTTTGAAGTCTGCTAGAGGCCATTTTCAATTCTAATCACTAGGAAATCCACACTTCCCTTAAAGAAAATTCTCTAGTTTTTCTTTTACTTCGTTTTCCTGTTTTTAATATTTGACTATAGCACAGTTTTTTCAGTCACTCAGCTCCTTTATGACCCATTCTTGGAAGAGTGGGCAATGGGGGCAACAGTATGGAAGAATCATGAGAAGAGTGGAAGACCTACAGCTGGCCAAAATGAGCTAAAAGCTTCCTGCTGCAGGGAGGGGACCCAAGCGGGTTGCCCTGTATTTTTTAAAAATATATTTGTATTGATTTCGGGGGGGGGGGGGGTAGAGAGAGAGAGAGAGAGAGAAACATCAATGATGAGAAAGAATCATTGATGGACAGCCTCCTGCACCTCTTCTATTGGGATGTGCCCAGACATGTGCCCCAACAGGGAAGGAACCATTACCTCCTGGTTCACGGGTCAATGCTCAACCACTGAGCCACACCGGCCAGGCCCAAAATGAGCTTTTAATAAAATTGTATTTTCAGTTAGTTATCATGTTAAAAGAGTACAGTTTTCTTCCTCTGTCTTGAGATCCTGCATCTCTGCACAATTGGGTAGGCATTGAGGGAAACAGATCACTTCCTTCATATTCCACAAACTGAAATTTTTTCTTTCTATCAGGCAGTAAAGTTTGTATCACAGTCAACCTTAAACTTCAATTGAATTTTCAGCATTACAGCAAAGAAAATCATCTGGATTTTAGCAACACATAGATTGCCAGTTTGGTATCTCAGAAGCACTAGAAGTTTGAAGTGAATGTATTTCCATAGGTTTATACAGACAGATCTTCCTAGTTTTCTTCAGTTTTAGTAACATGCAATTGTTACGTTTTGTGAGTTTCATTTATGCCAAATCAATTGATTACTTTCAGCTATTTCAACAGGAATGTAATTCTTATTTTATCTTGTCTCATCATTCAGGTATCAAAGTAATATGTTTTTGTTCTACATATATACATTTTTATGTAGCTGTCTCTTTCATGCACTACTCATTGCATTTTCCTACTTCAGTATTTCATTTCTAAAATTTTTCAAATATTTTACCTGTTAAATATAAAGTTTAATGAAAATATGCCAATGAGTCAAAATATTTACATAAGAAAAAATAGCTTTTTCTTCAAGAAACTATAAATAGATTTAGGTAATCTATTTTTTCCCTTAATTGGAAAACACACCATATTTTCAATTAAGACATCCTTTTGCAGCTGCTATCGTTAATATTATGATGATCTCTTTTTAAAAAAATGAGAGATAGCAGAGTTTTCAGAGGCATATTCTGCAAATATGTTATATATAATTAGGTTTATCATATACTATTTTATTTTATAAAAGTCATCTGCATAATAAGGTGTCCCCTTATTTTTCCATTTTCTCTTATTAAAACACAGTTTACTAGATATAGTCATAAACCTGTGTTAATATTCAATTCAATAAATATTTATTGAAAACTTACTATGTGCAAGATGAACTGCAAAAATTTAAATTAGAATCAAAACAGCTTTTGATTCGAGGGCTATGCTGTCATGTGAAAAAAGGCTGCTAGTAAGAAAGTCTTGATAGACAAAATGCTGTGGAAGATGATAAAGTAGTTTAGAAATCTCAAGTTTTGAGTGAATTGGGCATTAGATTTGGACCTTATCTTATAGAGTACACTGACCCTAGATAAGTGGAATTGGAAAGACGCAAATGACAGTGGATGGGCTTTGGCAGGAGAGCATTCATTTCCACGGTGACTTCTGAAAATGCAGATGAGTATTCCCATCTTATCTTCCAAAAACATTGCTACTGTTGTTTTTGTTGTTAACTTGAAGTACATTTTATAAACTGATGTCTGATGATGAGATTGTCCTTTTCATTCTAAATGGCCCACCAAACACCCAGAAAACAGGCAGAGTGAAGGAAGGGAATGTAATTGAGCAAAGCTGGAATATAGGCCATGTATAAAAAAAATATGAACAATAAATCTGAATAATGATTAGGCTATACATTGGAGAACCTCATATAAGATTGTATTTATTAGATAGATATCTCAGTTCACAAGATAATTTTTGAAATAATAATGCATTGCAATTGGCTTTATTACAGATATGTTTCTGTTCCAAAGGCTACAGAGCTGCCATTGCAAGAAGTCTTTCTCCTCCTGTCGCCATATACCCAGGTCCTAAGGAGCCCAATTTGGAGCAATGAGATTCCTTGGCAGAAAATAATTTTTGGTATCACTCTGACAAAGAGGATGCTTGCTTAGCTGCTAGCTAACCCAGTAATTCCTTATCTTTAACTCTATGATTAAAAATCATTGTAATTTGCTCAGCCAGAGTGGCTCAGTGGTTGAGCATCAACCTATGAACCAGGAGGTCATGGTTCAATTCCAGGTCAGGGCACATGCCCAGGTTGTGGGCTTGGTCCCCAGTATGGGGCCTGTAAGAGGTAACCAATCAACCAATCAATGATTCCCTCTCATCATTGATGTTTCTATCTCTCTATCCATCTCCCTTCCTCTCTGAAATTAATAAAAATATATTTATAAAAAATATCATTGTAATTAGTCTTTGGATAAAATCACATGTTCTGCCTTCTGCATGACAGCCTCATTTTGGAGTTGTAGGTAATCAGCCATTGCCATTTAGTTTTGTTTCTTTGGTGTTAGTCAGTGTGGCCTTACTTTCTGTGGAGAATAGATTGATACAGCGTTCTCCAGACATAACTTTGAGTGATGAGAATACATGGTAACAAGAGCTGCATAAGCATTCTCTCTCGGAAACTTCTACAAGAGACTGAACCCAAAAAAGCAGAAACAGTTCCAAGAAACTGTGGCAGTTGGTAGGCAATGGAAAGAAATTGGCTTTTAAAAACAAACAAACAAACAAACAGGAGAATGATATGATCAGAACTGAACATTGCTGAAAGCAACTTGGCATAGTGTCAAAGTTGTATCAGAAGAGAAATAAAAATGATTTAAGTAGACCAAGTGTAAAGTAATAAAAGCCAGCAAAAGTCACCGAAAGGCAAGGCTTAGATCTAAATTTAAGAGACAGAGTTAGAATGGACAGTGAAACTGATTGAATGGAGAGAGGAAGGAATAACTAAGTTTCAAGTCTTGATTGAGAAAATATTGAGTTTGTAGACAGTGGAATGCAGGAAAAAGAAGTAGTTTTGAGGTGGAAACAGTTAAAATTGGGTTTGTGCCCAACAGGGAATATACATAAATATGTCCAGAAGACAAAGGAAAATTAGATCTGAGTCATGAAAGAAAGATGAGAATCAGAGACCTAAAGGTACAGATTTGGTTCACGTGTACAAGATGAAAATTTCCCACTGCAAAAGATGTGATACATGTGTTATTAGGTGAAAAGTTTATATTTGGGCAAGAAACAGCAGATGGTTATTGCTGATCTTCAAAATATATATGGTAACCTACAAATAAATATATTTCTTATTAAAACTATGGAGATAGTGCTAAATTCTTCATGGTAATATTGGAATAAGAAACAAATAAATGGGACTAACAAGCAAGTTTAATTTTTGGAAGTTATATCTTTGATTACTCATATTTTAGAATTTTAAAAGTAAAGTCTTTTAGGAACTTAAAATCAAAGTTAAAATAAATTAGCCTCAGGTTTCAAGTATTGGCACCCATTAGGTTTCCTTACATCAGCAAATCATTTCATAGCTCTGAGTCAGAGTATATTGAATCAAAGTGGGTAATTAATGAGGAAAACTTTTGTAGGATTTCCTTTTATTTAAAATTAAGCACACATAAAGAATTGTGTAATATATATTCTGCCATTTTAAACCAAAAGTTCAATGTTTATAGGCCTCAGGCAAATGTGCAATGCCTTCCAAAAGTATTAGGCACATAGGCAAAAAGAAAATTCACTCTCCATTGGAGCCTACTAAATCAACACTTGTCATATTAAATCCTTCATCTCTTTCCACTGCTTAAAAAATACAGGGACTAATCTTAATGTGAAAGTTCAACATAAAAACTACATAATATATAGAGCTGGAATTATGGCAAATAAAGCAAATCAATTAATAGTTATCAACCATGCATTATTTATTATTACAATTTAGACTTTTTAAAAAATCTGAAAATTTAGAACAAACATATTATAATTGGAAGGGAAAGTCCTAAGAGAATATTCACACCAAAAATATGCCACAGAAATCTTGGGAATCATGGAAGAAGCTTGGGTCATTCCACAAACGCTTATTCAAACCTCTGACAACATATGCACACTGAAATATTATATATTAAATATCAACACATTGTTTCTCATTAGTTTTGAGTTTTTGCTTTGGTGGTAATTCAGCCTGGAAAGGAATACCTTTTATAGGTATTTATTTTATTTATTCAGGCTGATATAACAAAGTAATATAGACTGGAAGTCTTATAAGCAATAGAAATTTATCCTTCACTGTTTTGAAGACTAGACATCTTGAGATTAAGGTGCCAGCATGATTGGATTCTAGTGAGGACCCTTTCTTAGCTTGTAAATTGCTGACTTTTTATGTCCTTATGTGGAGGAAACATTGATCAGCTGCCTCCTGCACACTCCCCACCGGGTATGTGCCCACAACCAAGGTACATGCCCTTGACCGGAATCGAACCTGGGACCCTTGAGTCCACAGGCCGATGCTCTATCCACTGAGCCAAACTGGCTAGGGCAAATGATAACATCTTTAGCTCCCATTTAAAAAATATTTTATACTCATCATAAAATTATTCTCATAGATTGACTTTGTAAGTATTAAATCTATAAATTTTACATATAAAATTTAAATAGTATATAAATTTTGCTTTTAGTTTTGAACACATGGTCACCTTGCCTTAGTTTGCTTTTAGTTTACTTTTAGTTTTGAACACATGGTCACCTCTCCTGCTGCACTTATGTAATCCAAGAGTCTGAATAAATTATAAATTCAGAGTTTTAAAAAATATATTACCACATAGCAGAAGTAGCAAGCTATATGTGGGATCCCTTACAAATAACAGATACATTTAAGGTTTTCAACATTTTAAGGAAACACACAAGAATAAATAAAACAAAAATGATAAAACTAACATAAAATGATAACATCTTTTTTTAAATATATTTATTGATTTTTTACAGAGAGGAAGAGAGAGGGATAGAGAGTTAGAAACATTGGTGAGAGAGAAACTTGATCAGCTGCCTCCTGCACACTCTCCACTGGGTATGTGCCCGCAACCAAGGTACATGCCCTTGACCGGAATCGAACCTGGGACCCTTGAGTCCACAGGCCGATGCTCTATCCACTGAGCCAAACTGACTAGGGCAAATGATAACATCTTTAGCTCCCATTTAAAAAATATTTTATACTCATCATAAAATTATTCTCATAGATTGACTTTATAAGTATTAAATCTATAAATTTTACATATAAAATTTAAATAGTATATAAATTTTGCTTTTAGTTTTGAACACATGGTCACCTTGCCTTTTATAGGTATTTATTTTATTTATTCAGGCTGATATAACAAAGTAATATAGACTGGGAGTCTTATAAGCAATAGAAATTTATCCTTCACTGTTTTGAAGACTAGGCGTCTTGAGATTAGGTGCCAGCATGATTGGATTCTAGTGAGGACCATTTCTTAGCTTGCAAATTGCTGACTTTTTATGTCCTTATGTGGAAGAAAGAGAGAAAGCCAGCTTTCTGGCCTCTTCTGATAAGGGCACAAATCCCATTTATGAGGACCTCACCCTCATTACTTAATTATCTCTCAAGGACTCTCCCCCCCACCCCCAATCTCCAAATACTCTTACGTGGGATTAAGTTTCAACATATAAATTTTGGGAGACACAAATATTTAGTTTTTAACAGTGTGTGTGTGTGTCTGTATGATAGAGAGACATTTATTTGAACGAATTGGCTTATGCAATTGTTGCATTTGGGTAGGAAAGTCTGAATTCTATAGGACAGGATGGGCATGCTAGAAATTCTCAGGCAAGTGCAGACACTGCAGTCTGCTAGGGGAAGCTCATTTTGTTAAGGTCTTATAACTGGTTATATGAGACCTACCCAGATTGTCAAAGATAATCTCTTTTGTCTAAAAAATCAATCACAAGCAAATAACTGAAAGACACACAAAGACATGGAGGCTGAATAACATGCTATTAAATAATGAATGGGTTAACAACGAAATCAAGAAAATATTAAAGCTTACCTTGAAACAAATGAAAATGAGAACAGAGCAACCCCAAATCTATGGGACATAGTACAAGCAGTCCTAAGAGGAAAATTGATAGCATTATAGGCCTATCTCAAGAAACAAAGAAAATTCTCAAATTAATCTAACTTTACACTTAAAGGAACTTGAAAAAACAACACACAAAGCCCAAAGTAATTCTACAAAAAGCAATTCAAAAGTCAATGAAGCCAAGAGTTCATTCTTGAAAAAATAAACGATTGATAAACCTTTAACCAAACTCATAAAAGAGAGAGAGAGAGAAAACCCAAATAAATAAAATCAGGAATGAAAGAGGATAAGTAACAACTGACGTGAAATACATACAAAGGATTGTTAAAAAATTATTTTGAACAACTGCAAGCCAACAAATTGGATGATCTGAACAAAATGCATAAATTCCTAGAAACATACAGTCTTCCAAAACTGAATCAGGAAGAATGACAGTATCTAGATAGACATACTACACCTAGTGAAATTGAAGCAGCAATAAAAACAAACAAAAACAAACAAAAAACCTCCCAACAAACAAAAGCCCTGGACTAAATGTCTTTACAGGGCAATTTTACCAAACATTGAAAAAATAACTAACACCTATCATTTTAAACTATTCCAAAAAAATGAAGAGGATAAAAACTCCCAAGCTCATTTTACCAGTATAAGGCCACCATTATCCAATTCCAAAAACAGAACACTACAAATAAAATTATAAATCAATACCTCTAATAAACATAGATGCTAAAAGTTTTCAGCAAAATATTAGCAAGCTGGATCTAGCAATACATTAAAAAGATTATACACCATGAACAAGTGGAATTTATCCCAGGGATGCAAGATTGGTACTATATTCATAAATCACTAACTGTGAAATATCACATAAAATGAAGGATAAAAATCACATATTCATATCAATAGAAGCACAAAAAGCATTTGATACAATACAGTACCCATGGAATTTTAAAACTTTCAGCAAAGTAGGAATACAGGGAGCATATCTCAACATAATAAAGGAAATATATGACAAACCCACAGCTTACATTATACTCAAAGGGAAAAAACTAAAATCTTTTCCCTTTAAATTAGGAACAAAATAGGGATGTCTGCTTTCACTGCTCTTATTCGACAAAGTACTGGAAGTCCTAGCCACAGCAATAAGACAAGAAGAAGAAATACAAGGCATCCAAATTGGAAAGGAAGAAGTAAAACTGTCATTATTTGCAGATGACATAATACTGTATATAGAGAACTCTAAAGACTTCATCAAAAAACTATTAGAATTGATAAATAAATTCAGTACAGTAGCAGGATACAAAATAAATATCCAGAAGTCAGTTGCATTTTTATATACCAACAATGAAATATCAGCAAGGGAAACTGAAAAAAAAAAGTCTCATTCACAATAGCTTCAAAATAAAATTAAATAGCTAGGAATAAATTTAACCAAGGATGTAAAAGATTTGTACTTAGAAAATTATAAGACACTGAAGAAAGAAATTGAAAAAAATACAAATAAGTGAAAGCATATACTATGTTCATGGATAAGAAGAATTAATGTTAAAATATCCATACTATCCAAAGAAATCTGTAGATTCAATGCAATTCCTATCAAGATACCAATGGAGTATTTCACAGAACTAGACCAAATATTTCAAAATTTTACATGAAACCACAAAAAGAAAACAAAAACGAATAACCACATCAATTTTGAGAGAGAAACGCAAAGTTGCTACATGATATCAAACTATACTACAAGGCCATAATAATCAAAACAGCATGGTACTAGCACAAAAACAGACATATAGATCAATTGGATAGAATAGAGAGTCTAGAAATAAACCCACATCTTTATGGTCAATTAGTATTTGACAAAGGAAGCAAAAACATATATGGTGCTGATAAAATTTGACAGATGTGTGCAAAAATGAATCTATATGACCTTACACCATACTCAATAATAAACTCAAAATGGATTAAAGTCTTAAGTGTTAGACTCAAAACCATAAAAATCCTAGAAGAAAACATAGGCAGTAAAATATTTCATGTACCAATGTTTTTTTCTGATACATAGTTTCAGGCAAGGGGAATAAAAGAAAGAAACAAATGAGATTACATCAAATTAAAAAAAATTTTACACAGAAAAGGAAACTATCAACATAATAAAAAGATGACCCACTGAATGGGAGAATATATTTGCCAGTGATACAACTGATAATGGGTAATATCCAAAATCTATAAAGAACTTATAAAAGTCAACACCAGGAAAAAAAATCCAATTAAAAATTGGGAAAAGTACCTGAATACACACTACTTCAAAGAGGACTTATGGATGGCCATATGAAAAGATGGTTAACATAATTAGTAAAGTATCAGAGAAATGCAAATTAAAACCATAATGAGATAGCACCTCAAATCTGTTGGAATAGCTATCATCAGTAAATCAACAAATAATAAGTGTTGGTGAAAATATGGAGAAAAGGGAACCATCATGCACTCTTGCTGGGAATGTAGATTGGTGCAGCCACTGTGGAAAGCAGTATAGAGTTACCTCAAAAAATTAAATATGGAACTGCCTAATGACCCAGGAATTCCACTTCTGGGAATATATCTGAAAAAAACTGAAACACGAATTGATAAGAATATATACATCCCTATGTTCATTGCAGCATTATTTACAACTAAGGTCTGGTGCACGAATTCGTGCATGGGTGGGGTCCTTCTGGGTGGCCTGCAGGGATCGGGCCAAAACCCACAGTCCAGTCCAATGCTGCCTGCAGCTCCTACCTGCCACTCCCACTCATCCCAACCCCCCTGTGCCTGCGGCGGGCTCGCACCCCAATCAGTCCTGATCGGGAGAAGCTCTCGCTGCCACAGCAGTGCTCACCAGCCACTAGCCCAGCATCTGGTGTCCTCCCAAGGGGAGTGGCCTATTGAGATCAGGCTGAAACCAGCTCTCCAACATCCCCCAAGGGGTCCCGGATTGTAAGAGGGTGCAGGCCAGGCTGAGGGACCCCACCGGTTCACGATCGGGCCGGGGAGGGACCGCGGAAGGGCTCCAGGGCATGTCTGGCCCATCTCACTCAGTCCTGATTGGCCGGAACCCAGCAGCAAGCTAACCTACCAGTCGAAGCATCTGCCCCCTGGTGGTCAGTGCACATCATAGCAAGCGGTTAAGCAGCCTTAGCATATCATTAGCATATTACGCCCTGATTGGTTGTTCGGTTATTCTGCCATTCGGTCTATTTGCATATTACCTTTTTATTATATAGGATATCCAGGATTTGGAAGCAGCACAGTGTCCATCAATAGAGAGCGGATATAAAAGTTTTGGCACATTTGTATGGAATCATACTCAGCAGTAAAAAAAAAAAAAAAAAAAAAGGAAATCTTACCCTTTTTGACAGCATGGATGAACCCAGAAAGCATTATGCTAAATGAAATAAGCCAATCAGGAAAACACAAATACTATATGATTTCACTTATACATGGAATCTAATGAACAAAATAAACTAACAAACAAAATAGAAATAGACTCATAGAGAACAGACTGATAGCTGTCAGAGGGGAAAGGGGTTGCATAGCTGGGTGAAAAGGGTGAAGTGATTAAGGAAAAACAAACAAACAAATAAACAACAGCAACAAAAAAACCTCAGACACAGACAATAGTATGGTTATTACCAGAGGGAAAAGGGGGTGAGGGGAGGTAGAAGTTATAGAAGAATATAGCAGGAGACTTGACTTGGGGTTATGAACAAACAATACAATACACAGTTGATGTATTAGAGAATTGTACACCTGATATATGTATAATTTTATTAACCAATGTTACCACAAAAAATTCAATAAAAAAGAGAAAAAAGATGGACAGTGAAATCTTATCTAGTAATAATTGCATTCAATGTAAAAAGTCTAAACACATGAATGAAAAGGCAGATTTTCCAGACTGGTGATGAAATGAGACCAAACAAAAGCTGTCGATAAGTAAGAGCCTTTAATAAAATATCCTTACTGATAAAAGGCTAAGTAGTCATCACACCCTCATGCATGATGCCCTCACGCCGTCACAAGATGGCTGTATGCACAGTGGACCCCTGTGCACCCGCCGCAGAGACAGGACCCCTGGCTCCGGCCTACCTCTTTGGGGTAATCCATCGAGAAGCCCCGGATGGGTAGGCAGGGACTACCTATTTGGGTCGATCAATTGCGGGGCTCCCGCACTGTGAGAGGGCACAGGCCAGGCTGGGGGACCCCCTTGAGTGCACAAATTTTGTGTACCGGGCCTCTAGTCAGATATAAAATGAAAAGGAAATGTTTATCATGCAAAATCAAATAAGAAAAAAGTAGATAGGCTTTATTACTTTAAAGTAAAATAGTCTTCAGGTGAAAAAATGTTCCCAGAGATAAAAGGGGATATTTCATATTGATAACATTATAAATTCAGCGAGAAAATATATAAATTCTAAATATGTATGCAAATAAAAATTAAAGAACTTTTGAGATTTTATTTTATTTTATTTAAATATATTTTTATTGATTTTCTTTTTAGAGGGAAGAAAGGAGAGGGAGAGAGAGGAACATCAGTGTGAAACAGAAGCATGGGATGCTTACCTTTCAAACATACCCTGACCAGGGACCAAACCCAAAACCTGGGTCAGTACCCTGACTGGAAATAGAACCCGTGACCTTTTGTGTATGGGACAAAGCTCCACCAACTGAGCCACACTGGCTAGGGCTGAAAAGATTTTAAAAGGTATTTATAATTTAATTTTCCAGTTAGTTGTTGCTAATGTATAAAAATATAATCTATATATATATAAAACCCTAATATGCAAATAGACCGAACAGCAGAACAACTGAACAACTGAACAGTCAGTTGCTATAACATGCACTGACCACCAGGGGGCATGTGCATAACATGATGGCTGTTGGCAGTAGGTGGCAGAACGTGGAACATGGTGGGCATCCGCTGTGGCGGGATGGTGAAGCAGGTGAGCGGGGGCTCCAGACCAAGGCAGGGCACCAGTCATCGTCATCGAGGCAAGCCTATGGTGGTTACTGAAAATTCTTTGCTCCTGTGTGCCATGGTCCTGCCTGGCGCTCACACCGGCTGCCAGCCCCTCAGGGCTTCTCCACCTCCTCCTGCTCCTGAGGGGCAATCAGGGCAGCAGCCGCCACTCACACCAGCTGACAGTGCCAGCCCCACTCACAACCACTGTTGGCGCCGGCCCCAATTGCTCCACACCATCAGCGGGGGAGAGCAGGGCTGGTGCCATCAATGTGTGGGAGTAGCGGCAGTGGGAGTAGGGCTGCTGGCAGAGAGGGGACCGGGGGTCACGGCTGGCGGGGCAGGGCAGGGGCATGGAGGATGGGCTGAGACCCGCCCCTGTGCCCACCAGAGCCTCACACCCCACAGTTCTTTTCAAGGGGCTCAAATTCATGCACTGGGCCCCTAGTTTATTATAAACATGTATATTTGCCTCATAAGAAAAGGGATTTATATAGAGAAAACAATGTTATTATTTTCCTTATAGTTCAAAACATATTGCATGGTAAGTTTGCTTCCCTAAGAAATCAGCCATACCTGTTTTATATTCAAAGGGTGACTGAATTATGGTTGAACGGAAGCACAGGAAAGTTCTATTAATAAACACTGCTTTGAAATACTGCCCTTAGTGGTCATATAACTTTGCTGCATTTTCCCATTTTAAAGCCGACACTGCAAAATTTTATGCAAACTGACAATCACTCTTTTGTCAGTTTGCAAATTTAAGTAATACAATACAGTGAGATTATATTTAGAAAATAGTTTTTCTGCGTAACTAATTTACTTTGCTTTCAATGGGGCTGGTAGACACACAACATTTTCTATTTTCCTCAGCGAGGGCAAGAAATACAGCTTTTAACATTAAGTCTGACAAGAGTTTGAGAGCCTAGAAATAGCAACACTGGTTCTCCTTCTCCTCTCTGTCAGTCACTTACTGCACACTGAACTAATCTCCTCAGCATAAACAAAATACACATCAAAGTCGGGGATTTTAGACAAAAGAAAACCTAAATGCATGATCTTTGAAGAGAGACTTTTGTGCAGAATATGTGATTTCAACACAATTCTCAAAAGTCCTAAGTGTTAATTAAAGAAAGATACTGACATCTGAACATAAGTGGCAATCATCTTGAATGGCAACACTTAAGTGCCCTCAAAGTAATGGTCACAAATGCCTAGCATACTAATACACCGCATGGGAAATTTGTGCATCACTAAGCTTTCACTGATTTTGTTTATATGGCTTTTGGTTTAGGTTATAATATGGTCTGACAGTATAACATTGTGGAAAAGGAGATGCTATTTATAAGATTCCTAGATTACATTTTATATTTTGATTAGAAGCATAAGTGGCATTGTTGTCAGACGGTGAATGCTGTTCCTCCATAAACAGATCTTTAATAGGAAGAGGAAAATAGAGGAGAAAAATAACAAAAATCACCAGAGGCATTAGTTTAACATGTTTTGAGAGTGTAAAGAATTCTACTCTTGGGACATCTCATTTCAACTTCATAATATAAATTCTTCCCTATTAAACGTATCTTGATATTCATTTGCCCTCCTTCAAAACCCAGGGACACAAAAAAGGTTGCTAATTAAACTTTCATTGATTTTCTATTAGAAATTGAATAGATCCCAGAGCTTTATACATACCAGACCACTTGGTTAAAAACCTGGTTGACAACGATAACTACTGCATTTGAGATTCTAAGTCAGTGCTAAGTCTTCTACTTTAGTGTGCCTAAGACTCACCTGGAGGACTTGTTAAAATGGACTCCCAGGGCCCAGATTTGTGTCTGGACATGAGAACTGCATTTCAATAAGGCTCCTAGGTGATACTGATGCTGCTATCTTGCAGATGACACGAGTAACACTGTTCTTGTCATCATCTGGTAATATTTATGTGCAGGTAGATTCAACAAATACCTATGTTAAATTCTGTTCTATTAAAACAAACAGATAGTCAGATTCAGCCTATAACTTTTCAGCAAAACTACCTTTCCTTATGTAAGTATCCAAGACAACTAGGAAATCTGAAGATGGTTTATTCTTCAGATTCACAATTCTAACCAAGGGTCTCAGTTCTATAATGTCCTTAGTTTCATCATAAAGATGAACTTTATAAAAAGTGAGAAATATATCCAGTATTATATAAAATGTTAGTCCCATGGTCACCAATGGCCATCACTGTATCTCTGTATCTATATTTGTTAAATGGGTCCCTTCTAACAAAAGCAGGATACAGGCCCTGGTTAGATAGAGGGATGGGAGGGGAGGGGTCATGATAAAGATATATTGAAGAGATCTCAAAATCCACACTAAGGATTGTTAATTTTAAAGTGATTGTTATGAAATTACTGAATGAACTTTGACATTTATCTACCATAGCATCCTGGATTTAATAAAGAGATAGAAACTCCACAGTAGGTTAAACGGGGATCATTTGACGTAAAGAACAAGTATTTATGATAAAAAAAGTTAACTGTGACATTTAAAGAAACTCTACCCCTGGGTCTAATTGCCAGGCCAGAGCTGCTCTGCAATTTCTAGACAAGCAATGGACCACACTAGAATGCAGAGAATCGGCAACTGATGGCATGAGCACACAGTGCAAGTCCAGGTGCCAATTGGAACAGGACGCCTTCCAAGTGTGCGGGTCACATGGGGAGTAGCTGTGAACAGGCCACAGTATTGCTTCCAGAGCGAGTTCTAGCACTGGAGGCTTGGGCAGGAGGCACTCAGATCACACGCTGTGCAGAGGCTCTGATTTCAGTGCCCTGAGGACTATGGAAAGGTTCTCATCTCTAGGCCACAGCTGCTAGATCCCATAGAGACCACCTTCTGGGCTTATGCTGGGGCAGTGCTCCCTGGCTATTCTCACACTCACACTCTCTCCTTCCTCTTCAGCATCTCCTATTTATGGAGGAACACCATTTACCATCTAACCACAAAATGCCACTTACTTTTCCTAATCCAAATTTAAGTGGTAATCTGGGAATCCTAAAAACAACATCTTTCCTATAACATTTTAGCATCTGTCAATATTATAACCTTTTAAACCAAAGACATATAAACAAAATCAGAGAAAGCTTAGTGATACATTAATTTCACATGCATATAATTAATATGCTGGACATTTGTGACTATTAATTTGAGGAATCTTGAGTGCTACCATTGAAGTTGATTGCGAATCACTGCATTGATTTTTCTCCATCTTACATAGTTTTCAATTTCTGTTATTTCTACTTTTATCTTTATTGTTTTCTTCCACATTTTGGGGGTTAAATTTATAAATTCTTTTAGTTCTTAGGTGCAAGCTCAGAAACATAGATCATTGATCTCAAATTTCTCTTCTAATGTAAGTATCAAAGCACAAATTCAAAATATTGCTTTTGCTGCTACCCACAAATTTTAACAGGTTGTGGCTTTATTTTTATTCAGTTTCAAATATTTTATAATTGTCATTATAATTTTCCCTTTGACACATGAGTGTAGAAGTATTATACAAAGTTTCGAACTATTTGGGTTTTTCTAAATATATATATATTTTATTTCTAATTTAATTTTATGTTCTCAGAGAACATACTCTGAGTGATTTTCATTCTTTTAAATTATTGAGACTTTTGTGGCCAAGCATATGTTCTATCTTGGTTAATGGTCCATGTACAATTGAAAGTAATGTGTATTCTGCAGTCACTAGGTGTAGTACTCTATAAATGTTAATTAGGTTAAATTGGTTGATAGTGTAATTCAAATATTCTACCTACTTCCTGATTTTATGTCTACTTGTTCTATTGCAAATAGAGAAGTATTGAAATTACTAGCTTTAACTGGATTTATCTAGTTCTCTTTTTAAGTTTGTGTTTGTCTCACGTGTTTTAAAGTTTTTATTTTTTTGTTCATACACATTTAGACTTGTTATAGTTCTTGATCCACTTATTCTACTGTCATTGGGAAATGTCACCTTTATCTTTGGTAATATTTCTTGTACTAAAGTCAATTTTATTTGATATTTAGTAGGCAAATATTTCTTTTTTTATATTTTATTGATTTTTTTACAGAAAGGGAGAGGGATAGAGAGTTAGAAATATTGATCAGCTGCCTCTTGCACACCTCCTCCTGGGGATGTGCCTGCAACCAAGGTACATGCCCTTGACCAGAATCGAACCTGGGACCCTTCAGTCCACAGGCCAATGCTCTATCCACTGAGCCAAACTGGTTAGGGTAAATATTTCTTATTATTAGAGTTTGTACAGTATGTTCTCCTCCATCCCTTTGCTATTAAATAACCTGTATATTTATAATTAAAATGTATTTTTTTATAGAGGGAATACATAATTGGAAATAACTTTGTTTAATTCATTCTGAGGATCACTGCCTTATAATTGGTATGTTTAATTCATTTATATTTAATACAATTATTGATTTAGTTCAATTTAAGTCTACTTTTGCAATCTGTTTAATATTTATCTCTTAGGTATTCTTTTTTCTTTTTATTTTCTTTATTTTCCTTCCATAATTTTGATTGAGTATTTTTGTTTTTAAATAATATCTCCAGAGGAAAGGTGGGGAGAATATATTTAGTCAGCATTCTAATCATTTAATAGGAAGGAGGGAAATGGAGCTACTGATACATTAAGTTGGTAAATTCGATACCGAAGTGTAAGTTTTGTTATAGTCAGTACTATTTTGCAGTGCTAGGAGGGCAGAGGAGATAACTTTAAAGTTGGTTAGTGGTTTCCAGAAGTACCAGGTAAAGGAAGGTGATTCCTGCTAAACACATGACCTGCAAAAGCCCAAAGCATGAAATATCACCACCTACTTGATTCTGCAAATACTCAATTTACAGACAATGTTGACCTTTTGTAAGAATTCTTAAATTCTCTTTGGTCTGAAATGACTGTCAAGTAACATTGAAATAAACATTTTAAAAATGGAAATGTCTTTTTTGAATATTCATATGACCAACAACTTTTTTATTTTGTGGAAAATGTAATTAATGCAACCTAAATATAATTAATGCTTTTAAAATAATTATTAACCGGAATACAGATTAATCATATAGTTGAATGCTAGATGGTGTTGAAAAGTTTATAAAGTTTTGAGCTAAGTAGGTTAATATAGAATAAAATTGGGAGCTAAGAAATTCTCCAACTACCTCTGCGTATAACTTCTGAAGGGATATTTGTTATAGTAATCATTATGGTACCTAATGTTAGGACCTTAGAATGTAAGACTTAAAGCATGTAACCCTGTGTAGACTGTTATAGTAATTAATGTTAGATATCAAGAATGCACCCTTGTAACCCCACTAGTACTGGTAAACAACCTATCTGATGGGAACGTCCAAAGCCTGTACACACCCATAGATTAGCAGACCCCGGGTGGATCCACACATGGCAGCCACTGATAACACACACACCAACGAAGACCACGCCTACAGAGGGGTATATAATCAGACAGTCTGATCGACCCAGCAGCGCACAGCTCTCCTGTCGCCAGAGCGTGAGGACCTGTGTGTGCTCACGTCTCGGTTCCCAGCACAAAACTCTGCCCAATTAACTGTCGATCGACGAAAGAGCCAGCAGCCAATGGCGCCATCTACCCCTTTGTGTGTGTCAGCAAGCATCGTCGGGTGGATCCCAGCATCTGAGACCCATGAGGAACTGGTAAATAAACCCCCTGTGTGCTTGCATCTAACCTGTTTGTCTGTGTGTAATTTCTCCGGCTCGGCTCAGATCTCGGTGCTGTCTCTGTGAAAGTGTCTGACCAGAAGGTATTGGCACAAGCCTCAAGCGGATGGTCCAGACCACCTGTGCATGTCCCACTTAGGAGCAGCACCTATATGGGAACCCCCCGCACCTCAACATAGGTGACGGGCCTTAAATATATAAGAAATAGAAGCTATCTGGGGCAAGATTCAACAACTAAAGGAAAAGGGAAGGAAATACAGATGCTGCCCTGTCAGTAATGAAGTGGAATTAAATGAGGTCCAAGGAGAACTAGATGAAACAAAGCCTGTCTTCTGTCTCCTCTCTGCTAGTGTAGGAAGGTTCACATGAAGATGTGAGTCAAGCTGGAAGATGATGAACAATCATAATTAGATATGCATTGGGTATATTTTCTTTACTTTGATTCTGTTTAAAGGGAATAAATAATGATTTATAATATATTCAGAGAGTGGATTTTTGCTTCTAGTGTATAATTCCCAGAGGGATTGACTAGAGATGACAGTACAGCCTGCAAAGCTGTCAGTTCTCTATTTGCTAGTTTCATTGGGGTTTTACTTTTCTCTTTCTTGTTTGTTTATTTTAACAAAATAAAAGTGTACCTCTCCATGGAGTTTTTTTTCCTCATATGTATCTGTAAGACATTCACCTCAGCATCTGTATTTAAGAAATAATTGTTTTATGTGTGTAGTGAGCTACACAAAGGTAAATGAAATTAAACATAGAGAATGCATTCTTATGAAAGCATATGTTCAGGGACTGGGAAATTAACAAGCTCCCTGAAGTAAACAAAACCTCTAGGATAAAATTGAATGGGTGGGCCCCATATCACAACCAATGGAGCAGAGAATTACAGCATTTTGACCAGACGTCAGTTGTAAAAAAAAAAAAAAATAGTTCTTTTGCAAAAAATCGTTCTCCATAAATCAAACATGCTTAAAACAAAAATGTTTTCCCATGCCTAACCACAATTTAAAAATAATTATCTACATATGCAAAGAGAACAAGATTCAAACTATCCAGATAACTCTAGCTAGTAATAAATTTGCAGGAATAGTTTTATCTATATAATTGCTTCTATTCTCCACTTCTATTACATGATTGAAAACTAGGTTTTTAAAATTATCTTGCAAAACAATGTGAAATAAATGATCAGGGCAACATCAGCAATAACCTAATTCTTTATTACAAGGCCTCTATGTAGTCTCCTGTTGCTGTACCCCATGCTCCTTTATCTAATTTCCTAATCCTGTACAACACTTAGAAATAGACTTCTTGTCTATGTTCCAGATGTTTTCTGTGCTCTTCAACAATGATTTTCTAAAACAACAGTTAATAGTTATTATTGAAAACCCAAACTCTATTCATAATAAGCTTTGTCTACACATATCATCAGATTTAAATTTCCCCCGCTGTTACTGGAAAAACATTGATTTTATTTTTCCAACAATTACCACCTCTATGGTGTTTGGTCCCAAAGTGTATCTCCAAATATATTTTCCCCCCAGAATTCTTTTAATTAATGCTATAATTAGTAATAACTACAATTAGATCTGTTATCTTACTCAAATAATTATCTAAATATTTGCCTTAACCTACTATAGTACATAATCATATTCACATGTTTATATGATTCTATGATCACTTTAAAAAATTAGGAGATTGATAGAATATTTTTGGCAATAAAAATGACAATTTCTTCTGATAAGTGTAAATATTTTCCAACCAAATATCTGACACCTCAATAATATTGATTATTTACTAACATAGAACCATTTTGTTTAAATGTGACTTTTTATTTTTATTTTATTGACCCAGTAGCATTATTTCCATGTAATTCTCAGAAATCTCTACCCTGCATGGCTTATTCTGATCAGGATCCAGGTTTTTATTTCTCCCATTTCAAAAGCAAGACCATGTCTATCAAAAGCTATGAAGATCAAAAGGAAACAACATAAAAGAAATCTCAAATGGTGTTGTGAATTCTGTAAATTTATGGCTTACAGCCAAACCCAAACAAATTGGCTTTTTGTTGTGACTATGTTGGAGGGGAAATTTTCAAAAAATGAGGAAAGTGAATAAGTATTCCAAATTTGTCTGAAATACAAACAAAAAATAACATTTTTCTCTGCATAGTTTTCAATTTCTAGTAACCTCTACAATATGTGCCAGGCCAATAAAATACACTCCTTTGAACAATTAGTTCTTAAAAGAGAAACCCACTTATTGGAAAAGTAGATGTTAAAAGACTTGTGTATACTGAATCACTTTATTTCTTTAGTAAAAGAATAAGCTATTTTCTATTTATGGTGCTGTGTAGGCTTATGGGTTCTAATAATGCAGATAATAAAACAAAAAAATACGAAACAAAACAGCCCTCCTAAACTTACTCCAGATGCCTGATCGTCACTGAGTCCACACGGTTATTTTCTGAGGAAGGCCTCTAAATCAGAAAATATTAGATTTGGTAGTGTTCAAGGAAAAGTTATTCTGAAACTTGGTAAAATGGTAAGGGAGACTTTATTCATAACTATTGCAATCGATGTCAAGACTATCATAACAGGGAAGAGAGATATGGCTCAATTCCAAATACAGCAGAGATAACTGAGGATTTATAACCAAGGAACGAAGTAAGAAGTCAGTAGATAGAAAATTATTAAGAGGGGACATCAATGGTAGGGGTATTCTTGCTAAACTGATAATAGGATTTTTGCTGAAGGCCAGTCAAGGACTGACACATCACAAGTGGGGGATGATGAACTTGATCAGATACTGTGGGTCATCAGATATCAAGAGTAGCAAGATTCTTGTTAAACTGACTTGGAATTTTTGCTAAAACTGGGCAATGCAGGGCCTGGCAGAAGAGTGCAGACACAGAAAAAAGGTTAAAAAGCAGTTGGGTGGAGTTGAGCAAAGTGGGGAGGGGGAAATGGGGACATCTGTAATAGTGTCAACAATAAAAATGAAGTTTTTTTAAAAAGGTGGGACTCTGAGGGGTCTAAATTTTTGTCAGGAGGTTCTCTATTAGTAGTATGATTTAGAAACTTCAAATGGCTTAAACAAATATAGGTGATTCTTCTTCTTCTTCTTCTTCTTCTTCTTCTTCTTCTTCTTCTTCATCTTCATCTTCGTCTTCTTCCTCTTTTAAATCACAGCATAGGGCTAAAGCAAGGCTCCATTACTTTAGGAAAACAAGCTCATAGCTGGTACTAGAATAGATCCTTAAGACATGGCTTACAACTCATGTTGAAAAGGGCCAAATAAAAATAAAAGTTATCTGCTCCTCCTCCTACCCAGCACATACAGAACATGCAAAACCCCGGGTGGTTCTTCTCGCTGCGTGTACTGCTGGCTTGCATGGCTCTAATGTTGCTGGATTATCCCATGCAGCCTCACATACTCATCTGTGTGGAGGACGGTGCACAGCTTGATACTGATTTTTCATTGGGGCAGCTTTGTTCTTCTCTGGGCCTCTCTCCTCCTTTATTATCTCTTATGCCCCAGGGTTTCTCTCTTGTTACATAGCTTCCTGGGAAGACCCTTGACTTCTTTGCAGAAAGGCTGGTTTCCAAAAAATTATAGAAGAGACTCTTCACATAGTGGCCAAAAATTGTACCATGTTACATGTATCCCATTCTGCTTGTCAGGTGAAGTCAAGGTAAGCCCAGACTCAAGAGAAGAGGAAAGAAACTCCCCTGCTACAAGGGGAAAATATTATGTACATGCAGAAATAAAAAGAATTTCTGGCAGTCATCTTTGCAGAAAAGCCACCACAGTTCACCTTCAGGCCTTCACGTTCACTCAAATGTGACCGTACTTTGCCACTTTTGATTATAAATGAACTTTGGAGACTTCTTTGTCATCTTTTACAGATTTCAACCAAATCTAAAACCTCTTCATACCCTTAACATTTGGCTAACCCAGTGTTTTGGATTGTTTTTGTTCCTCCCAATATGGGTTTACCTATTAAAACAATGTCAAAACATGTATATGTGATTAATTAATGTTTTAACATCAAATGCCAGTATATGAATTCTTATTAACATCAGGCACCATGACAAAATATGGCAGAAATGAAATGAGTAGTGAGGTATACATAAGTGAAGTGTGCTTCCCAAATTCTTTGCATCCCATTGCAGAAGTTTAGGATTATATCCTCCTTAGGGAAATAAAGCAGAATATAAAATTATTCAGACTGATCAGAATTTCAAGCTAAGAAGAAACATTTCAAATTATGTCCTGCTTAGAACATATGTGCAATACTATGCCAAATCCTGGGATTACTGTCAGTAAAGGACATTGGTAATGTCCAGGTGGTCACTGAAGTAATCTTGAAAGTATGTGCTATGAGGAAAATTGGCATTTAAATTTATATAACATAAAAAATAAATAAATGAGCCATCTTATTTACAGGTGTGTGTGAACAGTAATATTTTGTATTGTTTCAGATTCAAAGTTAATCAGAATCAGTAATATAAACTTCAAAGAGATATGACTTCTCTCAAATTAAGGAATAAGGTTTGGGCCAATAGAACTGCAAAAAAAAAAGTTGTAATTCAGTCACAGGAGGTACATACCTAATTCGATATCTGGCACCGAGTGGGTACTTAATATAATTTTTTAAAAATAAAATACTGAATGGACACCTAAAGGGTAAGGTAGGAAAATAATTCCTCAATGAGCATTAGGAAGAAATAGGAATAATCTGTAAAGTCCTTCCTAACTCTGTAACATAGAGGAAGCAGACTCCCTTTATATCTTATCTAGAAAGTTTCATCAATGAAAGAAGAAGAGTAGTCATGATATAAAACTGCCAAAGAGCCTAGACCAGTGAGGAAATTCTTAGCACAGTTCCAGTGCAACAGCCATGAAAAGACACGTTCTAGTAGTAATGACTTTATCTTACTATCACTTTAGTTGTGTTTATGATTTTTTCCTTAGATATGTTCACAATAATATGTATGTTCTTTTATGTTTTCATTCAGTTTCCATGCTTATTAGAACTTATGTGGTATAGGCCAATGATCATATCTACTTAATTTTCTTTGTATTAAGCTCAAGTAGGCACCAAATAAATGTTAATTCAAGATTACTTTTAAGATGATTTATCTCCAATGATTATTTTATTTTTTTCATAATATCAGCCATTATCTCAAGCCTGGATAACTTAATATAAGACACTAGTATGAATATATAAACACATACATGTTCATACTCATATACACACACACTACATATTTTCAAGTGATTTCACATAAGAAATAGATCCAATCTTTTCTCAGTCTTTATTGTGGACATTAATTTAATAGTGAAATTATCCATAAGATATTTCAGGAAAAATAGTAGACTCCACAAAGCTCATGAAACTTTTATTCTGAAATAATTTTTTAAACTATGCACTACTGTCTGGCCAATGTCGCTCAGTGGTTGAGCATCAACCTAGGAACCAAGAGGTCCTGGTTCAATTCCTAGTCAGGGCACATGCCTGGGTTGCAGGTTCAATCCCAATAGGGGACGTGCAAGTGGCAGCTGATTGATAATATTTCTCTCTCATCAATGTTTCTATCTCTCTATCCTTTTCCCTCCTTTTATTAAAGAAAAATAAATAAAAACATTTTAAAATAGAAAGAAAACAAAAAACATTATGTACCATTATCTTCATTGCAGCATTAATTACAATAGCCAAGATCTGGAAACAGCCCAAATGTCCATTAGTAGATGAGTGGGTAAAAAAGCTGTGGGACATTTACATGATAGAATAGTATTCAGCTGTGAAAGAAGAAAGAAAAAGAAAGAAAGAAAGAAAGAAAGAAAGAAAGAAAGAAAGAAAGAAGGAAGGAAGGAAGGAAGGAAGGAAGGAAGGAAGGAAGGAAGGAAGGAAGGAAGAAAGAAAGAAAGAAAGAAAGAAAGAAAGAAAGAAAGAAAGAAAGAAAGAAAGAAAGAAAGAAAGAAAGAAAGAAAAGGAAAGGAAATTTTACTTTTCAAGACAGTATGGATGCACCTGGAGACTATTATGCTAAGTGACATAAGCCAGTCAGAGAAAGACAATTACCATATGATCTCACTTATATGTGTAATCTAATGAACAAAACAGAAACAGAGGCATGGATACACTGAACAAACTGACAGCTGTCAGAAGGGAAGAGGGTTGGAGGGCTGTATGAACAGAGGTGAAGGGATTAGCAAAAACTCTCTCTCTCTCTCTCTCTCTCTCTCTCTCTCACAACAGTGATGCAAACACTGACTGATAAAGTGATTAAACTTATTCTAATATCTCCCTGTACACCACATTAAGAGTGAAAACACTTTCAGAGTGCTTGACTAATTTCCCTTGTGATGAAGTACTTAGAACTTTCACTGTAACATCACATGCTCTTCAAACTCGAGAGAAAGCAACATATAACTGACCATGTGCGAAAACGGGTTCAGGTAGGAACATGCCTACTTTGTCTAGAGTTTGTCCTTGTGATTTATTAATAGTCATCACAAATGTTGGCATCATGGGAAACCATCATCGAATCAATTTAAATGGGAGGCCAGTGTCAGATGGGGACAAATTAATTCTTGGAATCAGAACAACCTCTCCCTCTGCAGATCCTTTTAATAATTCAGCTTCGATAATGTTAGGTTGTAATCTTTTGATAATAAATCTGGTACCATTACAAAGACTTCATTTACTATTGAGATTTCTCAATAGCATGATGATTGCACCAACTTTCAATTTTAATTTATGACATGGCATTCCAGAAGGAGTCATACTATTAAGAAATTTGATGGGAAAATTTTCCTTTTCAGCATCATCTGTGGAATCAATGAAATCATCACTCAAATATGTGTGAAAGTCTCCATCGAGTATATCCAAATTTTCTTCATTTAATGTTTGAACATGCTCATTTTTTGGAACAAGAATTGCACATTTTGCCGAAACCAGTTTGGCTCAGTGGATAGAGCGTCGGCCTGCGGACTGGAGGGCCCCAGGTTTGATTCCGGTCAAGGGCATGTACCTGGGTTGCGGGCACATCCCCAGTAGGGAGTGTGCAGGAGGCAGCTGATCGATGTTTCTCTCTCATCGATGTTTCTAACTCTCTATCTCTCTCCAGGTGGTCACTGAAGTAATCTTGAAAGTATGTGCTATGAGGAAAATTGGCATTTAAATTTATATAACATTAAAAATAAATAAATGAGCCATCTTATTTACAGGTGTGTGTGAACAGTAATATTTTGTATTGTTTCAGATTCAAAGTTAATCAGAATCAGTAATATAAACTTCTTTGTTATGGGGTGGGACCACAACATTAGTAACAAAGAAACAGAATTTCCAGAGGATGAGGCCCAGAAATCAGGATTTTAAAAAGATTCCCAGGTGATTCTAATGTGCAGCCAAGGTTGAGAACCACTGATCTATAGATACAGCATTTCCAAATGTAGCTTCAATAATAGATCCATTACAAATCATTTCACTTCCATGCTCCACTCCGAGGGCAGGTTCCTGCCTGAAACCTCGCCCTCCAGGAAACAGCTGGGGGAGGATGCAGCCGTTTCCAAGACGACCCCTACAAGACTGACTTCCTTCTGGTTGGTCGCTGTTCTGGCCGTGATGTTACACCCAGGGTTTTTATATAAGTGTGTGTATATATGAACACATAGATGTAAACAACAATGTAGTGATAGCAAGAGGGAAAGAGGAATGGGAGGAGCATATGGAGGTAGGCAAAGGGGCAGGGAGAAAGGGGGCGGAAAGAAATTTGGCTTGGGGTTGATGGGTACACAATGCAGTGTGAAAATCTTTGGCTGAATTGTTCACTTCAAACCTGTATGGTTTTGTGAACCAATGTCACCCCAATAAATTCAATAAAAAAATAAACTACATAAATCTGCAGTAAATGAATAATAGGCATTTCAGAAGTGCCAACTCCATCTTTCCCAGGAACAGCTCAACTTTTATTAGTGGGAAGTGATTCATAGGAAGGGATAACTGAGAACCTTTACTTTTATAGGTGAGTTTTTTAAAATACTTTTTAAAATTAATTTCAGAGAGAGGGAGAGATAGAAACATCTATGAGAAAAACATTCATCTGCTGCCTCCTGCACGCCTCCTACTGGGGATCCAGTGCCCTGACCAGAAATCAAACCAGCAACCTCCTGGTGCACAGGACAATGCCCAATTGGCAAGGGTGAGTTTTATCATTCTAGTCTACCATACAGTTAAGCAAGGATAACACTGTTCCTCAGATCCACAAAAATAATACTAGTTATCAATCTTTACTCACTCTGATGCAAAGTATTAATATTTCAAACAGTTTCTGAGTTAATATGGAAGTTTCTCTTTTATCCAGTGTGAAAGGATAGCATTTTTAAATATACTGGACAGATCATTAGCAAGGCACTGGCTATAACGTTGTTCTTTTAGAAGTGATATTCATTTTACCCACCAATAATTTATCACTCTTGTCAATAAATTCCTATTAAAATAATATCATTTTCTTAAAACTGAAATTTTCAAAGCAGAATAAAGGCAGTTTTATTGACCCATTCATTTCTATTATTAAAACTGACATCTTGACATGCATGAAATAGTTATGGAGCAGAAGACACATAAATAAGTAGGATATTGAATAATGTACAAGAAACACATTGAAAATAGTCAATTTATTTAAACATCATTTAAAGTATAATTTTGATACTATAGTCAGGAAATAGAAAAAAATAAAAGAGTTATCAAATAATTTTAGTAAAGTGGTTAAGAACATGGCCTTTGATATCAGATTAAATAGCCCTGCTTCTTGAAAATTATATATCCCTAAGCAAGTTCATTTCCTTGAGCTATAGTTGCTTCAAATATCAATATGAAAGATAATACTAAATTCTTAAGTAATTATATACATTTAACATGATAATACATAAATTGATAAGCATAGTATCTGGCAAATAGTAAGTGCTCAATACATGGTAAACTAACCATCATTATTAGTATCATGTCAAAATTACAGCATGCTTAGATCAATTAAGTAAAATCTTCCAGCTGTTTATAAATATAAAATGAATTGAAAGATTGTTAATTTAGACTAGTTCACCTGAGATAGTTTTTGTTAGAGTTATCTAGATATAACATTTCTATTTCACTTTATAGTCATAGCTAGTGACCTAATTTAATAAACTGCTTCAGGGACACTTAGCTCCCCTCCTGAATTCTAAGCGAGAGGACAGTTACAAGGTCATAGTGTCAAAGTACCTATGGATTCAGCCTGATTTTGAGAACTGGCTACAAAACGAGTGCGTGTTTTTTTCTTCTTCAACCTACAGAGAAAATATTGAAGTACCCTATGGAGCCAGAAGAGAAAAAAAATTGTCCTTTTATTACTTTATTGTTAGCAACCTTAATTTCAGATTTTAAAAAAGACTGGGATTAAAAAAAACTCTAGATAAAATAACTTTAAGGAATACTGAGTAAAAATATATTTTACACAAACTACTTAATAATATGATAATAAATCATCACACTAAAACCTGAATTGCAAGTTGACTCAGGGGAAGTTACAAAGGTTAAAGCTTAGACAAGTAATAAATGAGGAAAGCATCCTTATTACCTTGAGGGGAGGTGTATCAGGACAGAGGTTTTCTACAGAACTGATTTATTAGTGTTTTCAAGCAAAAATGTACTAAAAATCTTGTTCATAAAGTTCTCCTGCTGTTAATTCATGCTGTTTCTATTTGCATGAATGCTGTGTGTCTATATTTGACTCCTAGCCACAGATTTGCCATCAAAAAGCACGACTAAGTAATAGAGAATCAAGGGAATTTTTACAGATAGAAGTGTCCCATATTAACTCAGCCAAAGAATTTACTCAATGCCTATATTTCAGATTCAATAAGACTGAGAAAGGCAGCTGTGTTTCATGTCAAAATAAAAGGAACCATCATCAATCTTTGTCAGCCAACCTCAAAATTTGAAAATTATGTTTGACTTATTTGCCCCCAAAACATCATTTAGCTATTTGTCCAGTCTTGTCAATTTTACTTCCAATACATCTCTCACATTGCACCCCTCTTTTCCAGACTCTATGCAAAAATAAGAGTGCAAGTAACATGACATTATGCCTATTATTACCATGGTCTTCTAATTAGCTTTCCTAACACCCAGGTTCCCTTTTTCTAGGTCATTCTTCTAGAAACACAAGATTTTTTTTCTATCTAAAATATGTAACAGACCACACAACTTACTTGATTCAAACCTTTGAAAGGTTCCCTCTGAAGGAAAATAGCTTAGATCTACCATATTTTATGCTCAGAAGAATTAAAAATGTATGAACTTCACATCATTTAATTCAGATAACAATTTGTTTCAGGAAACTACAGATGCTAAAATATATATTATTACCTAAGGTTGTAAGCTGTATGTATAGGATGGTACTATGACATTACCAACCCAGAGCTAATTAACTTGCATCAAAAGACTTTGGATATTCTTTTGATATTGGGAACACAGATAAAGGCAGAATCATAAAAAAAGGCTTTAAAAATAAAAAGAATTTATTTGAATAGATCACTATCAAATCAAAAGAAAGAGCATTGATTTGTCACCATAACTCTTGATGCTCAATCCACCTCCTCACAGCTCTCCTCATTATTTTCAGTCAGCATCACAGCCCCTTTGAACTTTCTTCTCCTAGATGTAAATTTTAAGGGAAATTCAGAATCTCAAACTATCACCCTACATAGAAAAGAAAGTAGAATGGGCTCCTATATGTTAATTTCTGACTGATTCCTCTGTCTTACTCTTTATGGAAATTTCTAATGTCATTAGATTGCTTGTTTGTATTCTTTTGTATACAATTGAAGGGATTTTCATAAATTCCACATTAAAAAGCCCTGGTCTAGGTCTTCACTTGATCATGGCCCTCTAAATGACATCACTCACATGGTAAAGAAAAAGGGAAGACCTACAAATGGCCAAGCTCACTATAGAGCTAGGCATTGCCAGGGTAGAGTAAACCCTCTAACAAGTGGGAAACTGAGTGCATGTTTCAATAGCAGCCACTTGTGAGAGGTAATATGCAATCTGAACAGCCTGTGAATTTCCAAAATTTCTTCATGCCAGGCAGACTTAAAGACTTCTATTCTTTGGAATCAATCTTTCATTAATTTGACAAAAATATACTAAAAGAAGAATAACCATGGTAATAATTGTAAATAAAATAGTGAACAAAGTAGACATGATATAATACATCTTCACAGGACATATAATTAAGGAAGGAAGTCAAACAATGGAACTAGACTTGACTCTCACAATATGAATAGTGTTAAATACAATATGCTAAGGGCTAAAGAAGGAAGAAAAGGGTCAATAGAAGAGGCACTAACCGAAGCAAGGAGGTTCAAGGAAGCCATTCTGCAGGAAATATCATCTAAGTTGAAAATTAAAGAAAATTAACTCACTATACTTTGAAGGAAGAGGAGAGAATGTCATAGAACAGAAATAATGTAATCAAAGGTGCTCAGACCAATACAAATCTCACATGTCACAATTTGACCATTTAACTCTCCTCCTATATTTTATAGTTTTAGAATATATGAAGCATTATTATGAGAAACAGAATACGTAACTATATTTTAGTCTAAGGTACAATGAAAACTTGAGTTAATTAATATAATGATATACAATATATATATCATTATATTAATATCATATTATAGTAATTAAGGTCAAACACTTAACCACTCACCAGTATTCCAAGGAGAAATAAGGAATAAATGTTTACTACCAGGAGAGTAGATCATATGTGTGTAAACAGGATTATCTTGATAAGCTACTGATAGACTCCCATCTGAGTGAAAGCTATGGTTCTGTATGACTTCAAATTAAATAATTTAGCCTAATGGGTGAGACAGGCTGGGGAATGTTACCTGGTCAGAAATAGTGGTGACCACCATTTTTTTTACCTTAATTATCCATGATGAAATTTTCACTAAAGTAGGCTTCTTAGTTTCTCTTCAACTACTCCCCCAACCCTGCCCAAACACACCCTGTACAGATACATTTCATCTCATGGTAGAAACAATTACTTGTGTGATAGTGAGTTGAGAAAAGTAACTGAGTATTTCAGCCCTGTCAATTCTTCTCTCCTATAAAAGAGTACTTTCTAGTCTTTCTGGACCATGTGACAATCATCTGTCTTTGAGGGATGACTGAGGTATTCTGGGTGGACCAAGGGGAAAAGGACATGGGTATGTGTTTTTCTTGGGAGTTCAATTGGAATAAGGACAACTGACCTAGAAGCTTCTCAACATTTATTCTGTGGTCTCTTATAAACCTTGAAAATGCTAGCACGAAATGAATTGTAAAAGGGAATTATCTTCCCTGGCCAGTGGCTCAGTTAGTTGGAGTGCTGTCCTGTACACCAAAAGCTTGTAGATTCCATCCCTGGTCTGGACATGTATGGGAGGCAACCAATTGATATCTCTTCTCTCTCTTCTCTCTCTCTCTCTCTCTCTCTCTCTCTCTCTCTCTCCCTCCATTTCTCTCTCTCTCTCAAATCAATAAAAACATATCCTCAGGTAAAGATTTAAAAAGGGGGAAAACTGTCTGACT
Source organism: Myotis lucifugus (assembly GCF_000147115.1). NCBI lineage: Eukaryota > Metazoa > Chordata > Mammalia > Chiroptera > Vespertilionidae > Myotis > Myotis lucifugus. The sequence goes on from NW_005871057.1 coordinate 10,392,558, forward strand.
GGGTAGTTTGAATTCTAAAATTTTAAAATAGAAAAACTTGGAAAACTTCTGGAGCATCATATGCTTTCTAATTTTAGAGCTCATTACTAGCCATCCTTAGCAAAATACAGTTCTATTCATTCAAGCAACAAGTATTTATTATAAATATTTACTATTTTTTCTTATTGAGTGCCTAATATGTATCAATATTATTTTAGGCATTAGAGATCAAACAATTAACAGATAGAAATCTTTATATGTGTGGGTATCAAGGGTGTGTAAACATGGTACATTAGTGATGAATGTTAAAGAAACAAAATGAAACCAGGAAGGAGGATATGAAATGCCAGAGGTGGAAGATGAAGGGAGTGATGAACCGTACAGACAAGGTTGGACTAGACATGAGAGCCCACAAGCAGGTTAAAACTTGAGACCACTTTAAATTTTTTAAAATATATTTTAAATCTTTATAGGACAATCTGAGTGTCTTATGAAAGAAGGGAAGAGAATGAAAAGGGTTTGCCTCACACTGTTATTCAAGGACACTTGGTACTAGCCTAAAGCTTTCAGATTCCCATCAATCAAATTAAAGCCCAATAGTTACTGGAATCATCCTGCCCAGAAGGCAATTCACATAAGCGAGGTCACTGTGCAGGATTAGAGAAGTTTTCATAAGATTTGCTTTTCTCATCCTGTTACCAAGGTGTCACCTGGTCCTTTGTGAACAGGGACTCCTGTGAGCTGCCTGCCTGACTGACTGGGAAGAAGTGGTGAGTCATGTCTGGTTTCCACTCCAGATGAGGAGTCACAAGGAGCATCATGGAGCTGGAACTAGAAGGAGGATGCAGAGAAGCTTGCACTATGAGAAACGAAGATGAACACAGGTAAAAAGTTTACCAACTTCACAATCTACGGTTGTTGCTATAAATATTATTGTTTTACATAGGATATCTCTAAATTGTGTAAAATGTCCCTTTTCTCCATCCTACTATTTCTATGAATACCCCTGTTTATTGACTGCCATCGCATTTGTTTGCTAAATAGAAAGAATGATAATGATTATGGCTTCCAGCTTCTTTGTTTTATGTACATCTGCAATTAGAGTTGGCTAAAAAAATCTCTCATATTCTCTTACACATTTTTTCCATGAAAATCTTGGTAGATTTAGCTCTCTTGCTATCAAATTTTCAAAATTACTATTTTTTTAAATGTCTGCCTTCATGTTCACAGCAATTTCTTGGCCTCCTTTGTAAATTTGCCAAAATCTTAATTGCATTTACAAAAGCAAGCAAATGAAATGCTTAAAGGAATATACCAAAAATAGAGGTTTGATGAAAGAGGAATATAAAACATAATGAACTAGAGAGAGGTGCATTTAAGGCCTCTATGAAATTTCCAACTATTACCTCTTTCTAATGTGGACAAAATACTTTGGTTGTCTGCAGAAAAAGTTTTTTAAATTATATCACCTTCTAAAAGTAATACTTTTAAAGTAATCCTGTATCTAGTTGACTTAAATCTCAGTACCTGAGTGTTCATGCCAGAGCAATCAACAAGTCAGCTTATTCAGTTGTGGAGAGTCTAAAAAAAGTTACAAAAAATAATAATAAATTAAAAAATTAAATATTTTAAATATTAAGGAAATATTTTTCTTTCTTTCACTTCTTTCTTTATATATTTTTTATATTTTACATCTACTTTATAATGCGCTTCATAATATTCACTTTGATGTGTAAAGAACATTTATTAAAAATAGATACAGCTTTACAACAAAAAAATGAATATTATTCTAAAAAGTCACTAAGAATCATTCTTTGTCCTAAAGCAATAAAATAATGTTTAATCAGAATGGAAAGGTCCTACATAAATCTTGAGAGTAGAATAACTAGTTTATAACATAACACCTAATAAAAAGCAGCAGAGAAATGAAAAATATCAAGCCTCCACTTTCCAAGCTCACAAGATATATTTGCTGAAGAATAAGCATTCTTAAGAACTACTTCAGAGGTCTAACATCCTAATGAGAACTAGTATAACTTGGCCATGAAGGGAGTTGAGCAGAATTGTTTTATCTGTCCTTAATTTTAAAGCATTATCCTAGATTCTGTGTTGAGAAGTCTATTGCAAATATCTAAAATAAAGGGGATGTACAAGACAAGAGTGATAGAGATAGAGAGAACTCATCAGATTCACACGTCTACTATGTGTGATACCTGTGACAAGTTACGAAACTCTCTGAAGAGGTAACATGTTTTCTATATGTAAACTTAGGACTATACTACCTTTCTTGCAGTATCACTCAGTATCACACAGAAGAATATCAGGACACATCCAGTTAGTACTAACTCTCCAATCTCTAACAGTCACAAACTGTTATGAGTGGAAAAATACATGCATAGAACAGGGAGTATAGAATTCTAAAGCTATAGATCATAGGATGATGCTCACTTGAGAAATGTTTAGGAAATTGTGTCTTGTATATGTTAACACTTTCATTAACATTAGGAAAATAATACAACACTATAAAAATGGCAGAAAATGAGATTTCTTTATTTTATATAACTTCTCCACTTCAGTAACTATAAAATAAAATTAAATTAAATTGTTCCACTTTTAAATCCATCAAAATAATGTCTTGTTAATAAACTTTATTGAAAGCTGCTAAATCATTGGGAATTGAGGTTGTTAAGTTTGCTGTTTATAATCCAGAACATTAACACAATGCAGAGGTCAGTGCAGATGTAGGTAACCAAACTAATTCCTGAAACAGAAGATCAAAGGTAGAGCCCCAAGGACCTCCTGGTTTAAATGAGTTTTGGTCCTAAGAATATGATAAAAATGGGGTCTTTAACTAGGTGCCAAGGTCTCAATCTTTTGGAGAAGAATGTTATTTAAAAAAAAGATGGAGCCAGAGCCTGACACTGACTGTTCAATGTTTTCCTTTATATTCATTTGTAAGTAATTTTAAGTTATTAAATGTTAAGGTATTTAGAAAAGTCAGAAAGAAGAATAGGAATGATAAATTGTTTACAAAATATTCCCAATGAGGATCAATACACTTCTAATATTCTGATCCACTTGCAGTGTTTCCATGGACTTGGTGTGTAGTGAGCAAAGTCAGCAAGCAGCTGTCATCTGCCCTTCAAAACATTTTAGTCTTTCCTACCTCTCCAAACATAAACCAAACCCAGATAGAAATAGATGTCACATAACACAAAACATAATCCAAAATATACTTATTTATATAAGAAAAACAAAGACAATACTTGGAAAATATACATAATCCCTTTAAAATATTTTAAAAGCTGGTTAAATAACATGAAATATAAGTACTATAATCCTAAATCTGAAGAATAAATTAGCATACCTAATTGCAGACAGTTATTTACTTTTGTGAAGCTTATTATTGTTCCGTCTCCTTTGTTGCTTTTAATAATATGTTGTTACATTATATCCAATATATATAATTCTAACCCATCTTTACCTTCTATAGAACAGTACTGTTATATTCCCACTGTAAGGTTTTTTGTTTGTTTGTTTAAAGGTGTGTTTCCACAGCTAAATAGTATATCTCTATGCTCCTAAAATAAGAACTGATTATTGCTATGTAGAATATGACAACATAGACACGGTTATGAAAAAGCCTACCTCTCTGTGTAAAGGCTTCACATGACACATTAAATAAGCAGGTGGAACAGAATATCTATCTCTTTGACCAGGCAGAAAATTTCCACAGAAGTCATATGACATGCCAGATAATAATATGAGCATCCTATACTCTTCAAAAAACCTGATCACATGACAAATAATAACCACCTTCTTTATTAAGTACAGGGGAGGTGGCTTCTGTTCCTTTCCACTCAGAGAACCTCTTCTGAAAAATCCCCTATGTAAAGACGATACTTAATAGCACACAAATAACTGTTATTTTATGTAGTATATGGTTAAAGTATATGAATGAAGCTGATGGAAATATTATCTTCAGATTCTACTAAAACACATTTTCTAGATCTAATCTAATAAAAGACAAACATGCAAATTGACTGTACCTTCGCTACACTATAAGCCACGCCCACCAGCAATTAGAGCGAATATATGAAAATTAACCCAACCAGGATGGTGACTGGCAGACACAGAGCTGGAGCAAGCAGGAGGCTTGGTTGCTCCAGTGATGGAGGAAGCCAAGCTTCCTGGCTGGCTCTGAGCTCCACTGAAGGCAACAAAGTTTCAATTATAGAAGGTAAATAAACCCCAGATACCTGCTTTCAGCCGGCTGTGGCCACAGAGCTGGACCGAGCAGGAAGCCAAGCTTCACGCCTGCCGCAGGGCTCTGAGTTCCACTGAAAGCAACAAAGTTTCAATTATAGAAGGTAAATAAATTCCAGAATAAAAAAAAAAGAAGAAGAAAAGGAGAGGCTGGGAGCTTCCGTTGCAAGGGGCTTGGCTAACCTGAAAACGGCCCTCAGCCCCTCACCCAGACTGGCCAGGCACCCAAGTGGGGAACCCCCACCCTAAAGGGGGGTGGCCAGTCTGAAAACCGCCATCAGCCCCTCACCCAGGCTTGCCAGGCACCCCAGCAGGACCCCCACCCTGATCCGGGACACCCTTCAGGGCAAACCAGCCAGCCCCCACCCATGCACCAGTCCTCTATCCTATATAATAAAAGGGTAATATGCAAATTGACCCTAACAGCAGAACGACTGGGAATGACTGGTCACTATGACACACACTGGCCACCAGGGGGCAGACGCTCAATGCAGAAGCTGCCCCCTGGTGGTCAGTGCGCTCCCACAGGGGGAGCTCTGCTCAGCCACAAGCCAGGCTGATGGCTGCCAGTACAGCGGTGGTGGTGGGAGCCTCTCCCACTTCCTCAGCAGCGCTAAGGATGTCTGACTGCAGCTTAGGCTTGCTCCCCGCTGGCAAGTGGACATCCCCCGAGGGCTTCTGAGCTGCCAGAGGGATGTCTGATTGCCAGCTTAGGCCCAATCCCCAGGGGAGCGGGGGATTAACATACGATAACAAAATAGAGTACCTTTTTAATTCATCTAGTCTGTTTAATTTGCTTTGAGGTAAAGAGGAGGTGTTTAGCCCTGCCTAAGCCTGTGACTATCTAACAGTAGGAATGGCAAAATCTATTTACCTTTTTGAGTCATGGATTCTGCATATAAAATGATATGTGAGGGGATTTTTATTCCCTAGAGATAAGCTGTTCAACACAGTGGTCACTTATCACATGTGGCTCTTGAGCATTTGAAATTTGCTAGCCCAAACTGAGATGTGTCATAAGGGTAAAATGTACACTGAAATTTCAAATTCAACATGTGGATCACTCTTGCTATACTTATCTTAGACAGCATTGCTCCAGTTTTTCCCAGCACTTCTCCAGGCATGACAACTTTTCAGTGTTTTACAAGTTCAAAAAGCAAAATACATTTTAATCTAACTACTAAGTAATGCCCCCCCCCCCCTTTTTTTACTTTTCTAGTTTTCTGGGCTTGGATTCATTTGAAGGTGCAATGAAAAGAAATATATTTGCAGATTCATTTCTTTAATAAGAATGAGTTAACTGGTTTATTCTTCCTGAAGGGTTAGGGTTTGGCTATTGCTTGCTGACTCCATCAGTTTATCTGTGGAAGATAACTGTTTCTGAATATTAATGTATCTTCACCAATCTGTATTCTTGCTTAACATATTAACAAAGGTAATTTCCACCTTGTAGAGCCTCCAAGAAGCTCTGTGTTTCCTTTCTGTCTCCAATAATTCAAAGAACCCCACAACCCTTCTCCACACCCAGTCCTTAACAAAAATTGCAGTTAAGCTGTTTGTCAGCACTGACATTTCACTTGAACGTAAATGACCCTGAACTTGCCACCACTCCTGCATCCTTCAGGCATGCACATCCACCTCTCAGAGGTCAGGTACCCACTGAGTGCCAAGTTCTACCTTTAACATTTATTAAAGCAAGTGTCTTATTGAAACTTGCTTTGTAATTCTGAAGTCTTAGAATTAACATTTCAATATTTATCTCTAAAAAAGAACATCAGAAATGCATGTTTTCCATTTTGTATTCACTCAGTTACTTTTATGAGAATTAATTTGCATAAATTTGAGACACTTTTTTTCTTTTCAGTTATTTAAAATCATATTTTTAACCTAAATATTGAGCATATGGCATTTAATTTCATACAGGAAATTGGCTTTTTTTTTATTCTCATTTTACCATGTACTCCCTAGAGTTGTCATATCAGTGGCTCCTGACAGAAAAGAAACAAACACATCACTGTGTTGTAACTAGGCAAAGGCAATGCTTCCACTCTAGGTTTATGAAACCTTTAAAAAGTAAGGCACACAGAGAATTATAGAAAAGGCTGACTTCTTCAATGGTGAAGTCCTCTCCCTCTTTAGGTTTGACTATAAAATACGGTGGCATTTTATCAAAATATCTTATAAGAATGAAATGAGTATACAAATATTTTTCATAAAAGGAGATATAAGAGGCAAAAATAAAAATGTCTTGCAAGTTCATTCGGTTTTTTCATCCCCTATTAATAAAGAATAAACCATTGTTAGAAAAATGAACAAGATTGCAACAAATAGCCTGTCAATTCACAATATATTACATAAATGAAAAAATCCCCAAAAGTATAACAAAAGAACTTGCCAAAACCTCAGTGGATTTACTTTAAGAACACCAAACAGGCCCGGCCAGTGTGGCTCAGTGGTTGAGCTTTGACCTATGAACCAGGAGGTCATGGTTCAATTCCCGGTCAGGTCATATGCCCGGGTTGTGGGCTCAATCTCCAGTGGGGAAATGCAAGAGGCAGCCAATCGATGATTCTCTCTGATCATTGATGTTTCTATCTCTCCCTCTCCCTTCCTCTCTGAAATCAATAAAAATAATTTTTTTTTAAAAAAAGAACACCAGACAGAACCTGAGGAGATTTAAGTCATTTGAAAAAATGGAACAGGAAAGGGATTTTTGGCCACAGAGAATCAAACTTAAAAATGACATCAATTCCCAGTCAGGACATATGCCCGGGTTGTGGGCTCAATCTCCAGTGGGGGAGTGCAAGAGGCAGACAATCAATGATTCTCTCTGATCATTGATGTTTCTATCTCTACCTCTCCCTTCCTCTCTGAAATCAATAAAAATAATTTTTTTTTAAAGAACTTTCTAACTCTCTATCCCTCTCCCTTCCTCTCTGTAAAAAATCAATAAAATATATTTTTTTAAAAATGACATATTTAATTAAGCCCTGGCCAGTGTGGCTTAGTTGAGTGAGCATCTTCCCATGCACCAAAATGTCACCCATAGGGGACATGCAGGAAGCGGCCAATCATGTTTCTCTCTCACTTGGATATTTCACTCTCTTCCTCTCTCTCTAAAATCAATGCAAACATATATATTTTAAAGGACATATTTAATAGCATGAGGATATTAAAAAGTGATAAAAGGGGCAACTATATAATTAACATTATAAAACATTGAGTAAGCAATATTTTATTTTATATATTTTGCAAAGACTAAAGTGATAGATAGTTAAAGCATTGGAGTCATATGCACTAGATATTTTTAGATAAACCTATATAATGAAATGATAATGTGCACACTCATCATAGCTAATACTTACAGTCTATATGATGTGTTATTTTCTTTTTATGCAACATCTGAATTATTCCTCAGAAACTAAGACATTTTTCTCACTTTGCAGACAGTAACCTTAGACATAAAGAGGTTATATTACTTGTCCAAGGCCACCCAACTAATAAGTGACAGAATCAGGATTTAAGTTTAGCTTCAAAGTCAGGCTCCAGAGCTCAAGCTCTTTAGCACCATGATGTACTGATGAATTAGAATTGCTATTTTATTTTTATGTCCTATGCCCTATAAAACTTAAAATATACTTTAAAAGATCAAGTATCAAGATAATGATCTTTAGAGTATTAGACTCAGTATTTTAGAGGGAGCTGCATTCTTAGAAACTCTGCTATGACCACAGATATTAGTACACTTGCCCAGGGAGTTAATGATTTAGATCAAAGGTCACTTTTACTTTGGAAATTTGGGCCAAAGTTCATAGGAGACTCTCTCATCCATGAGAGAATTTTAAATTAAACATTAAAACTCAATAAAGTTCCAACTGAAAGGCTCAGACATCAATCAGATAATGAGTGAAAAATTCCTTTTTATTTCTTTCTTTACTTTTTCTGAAAGTGTCACATAATTGGACTAATCATAATTATTGCTGTCTCCTTAGTCTATTTTATTGGTGTATTGATATGATAGGCAGAATTGTAAAATTTCCTGCCCTCTGGTGTACATGGCCTGCATAATCGGTCCGACAGTTAATGCTATGGATTTTTACTCCTGTGATTAGGTTATGTGATATGGCTCAGCTAACCTTGAGATAGGGAGATTATCCAAGTGAGCCTGAATTAATTATATAAACCTTCTAAAAATCAAGAAAGGAAGAGATTGCAGAAAAGGAAGGAAGAAATTCAAAGCCTGAGAAGCATTCAATGTGCCTTGGATAGAGTGAAGATTCAAGGAATATAGGGAGCGTCTAAGAACTGAGAGGGCCTCAACTGACTAGCAATCCTATAGCCACACAGACCTGCATTCTACCAACTGCAAGAGAACACAGATAACAAAATCCTCAATGAAATATTAGCAAATCGAATTCAGCCATACATTATAAAGATTATCTACCATGACCAAGTGGGATTTATCCCAGGGATGCAAAACTGTACAATATTCACAAATAAATAAATGTGATACATTGCATAAACAAACTGAAAGATAAAAATCACATGATAATATCAATAGAGGCAGAAAAAGCATTTGGCAAAATCCAGCACCCATTTTTTTTAATCCTCACCCAAGGAGTGAGGATATTTTTGCCATTGATTTTTAGAGAGAGTGAAAGAGAGGAGAAAAGACACAGAGAGAGAGAGAGAGAGAGAGAGAGAGAGAGAGAAACTTGGTCTAACAGAGATACATTAATTGGTTGCCTCCCACACATGCCCTGACCAGGGATAGGAGTGGACTTGCAACCCAGGTATGTGCCCTTGGCCAGGAATTGAACCTGAGACCCTCTGGTGTGCAGGCCAATGCTCTAACCAGAGTCATGTGGGTGAGGGCCAGCACCCATTTTTGATAAAAACTCTCAGCAAAGTGGGAATAGAGGGATCATACCTCAACATAATAAAGGCCATATATGACAAATCTACAGCCATCATCATACTCAATGGGCAAAATAACAGGAACAAGACAGGGATGTCGCTTTCACCAGTCTTATTCAACATAGTACTGGAAATCTTAGAGCGATCAGACAAGAAGAAAAAATTAAAGGCATTCAAATTGGAAAGGAGGAAGTGAACTGTCATTATTCACAAATGACATGATATTTTACATAGAAAACCCTAAAGGCTCCACCAAAAACCTACTAGATTTAATAAAGGAATTCAGCAATGTAGCAGGATACAAAGTTAACACCCAGAAATCAATGGCATTTTTATTGATTTTTAGAGAGTGGAAGGGAGAAGGAGAGAGAGTGAGAAACATCAATGTGAGAGTAAAACATCTATTGGCTGCCTCCTGCACGGCCCATACTGGGGATCCAGCTGGCAACCTGGGCATATGCCTTCACTGGGAATCCAACCCACAACTGTCGAGTAACACTCCCTCCACGTTCTACAGAGCCACACAGGCCAGGCCAAAGTATCCTATATAATAAAAACCTAATATGCTAAGTATCCAGTCGTCTGTTCAACCAGGCGGGCAAGTCCCGAAGGACTTCCTCCCTGTGCTTAGGTCTCACCAAGCTTTTATTGATCTGGGATGCACTCATAGCATAGCCCTTAGGCAGGTGACCCCATTAACAGGCAGACTAGCCCATCAGCAAGGATTTACATAATAATAAATGGAAAATAAGGGAACTAAGGTGGGGATGCTTCAGCTATTATTACCTAAATTAACTGGGTGGTTCCTAGATTAACTGGGTGGTGCAGTTCTGACCTTTGCTAGGACTTCAAAGGTTACTAGCTTTTGGGGGTCTCTGTTTAAACTCAGCTAGTGAAGACAATGAATGGACTCCGGCACACAACCTTTCTTGCATGGGATGATGCCCAACAAACAGAGCCACACAGTCCAGGCCAAAGTATCCTATATAATAAAAACCTAATATGCTAAGTATCCAGTCGTCTGTTCAACCAATCAAAGTGTAATATGTTAATGATATGCTAAGGCTGCTCAACGGCTCGCTATGATGTGCACTGACCACCAGGGGGCAGATATTCTGACTGGTAGGTTAGTTTACTGCTGGGGTCTGGACGATCAGGACTGAGTGAGATGGGCCAGACACGCCCTGGAGCCCTTCTGCTGTCCCTTCCCAGCCCCAATTGTGCACTGGTGGGGTCCCTCAGCCTGGCCTGCACCCTGTCGCAATCCAGGACCCCTCGGGGGATGTAGGAGAGCCTATTTTGGCCCAATCCCGCTCAATGCAGGAGTTGCCCCCTGGTGGTCAATGCGCTCCCACGGGGGAGCTCTGCTCAGCCAGAAGCTGCTCTCATGACTGGTGAGTGCAGCGGTAGTGGCGGGAGCCTCTCCCCCTCTGTGGCAGTGCTAAGAATGTCCCACTTCCGGCTTAGGCGGAGAGCGGGCCTAAGTCATTAGTCAGACATCCCCCGAGGACTCCTGGACTGCGAGAGGGTGCAGGCCAGGCTTAGGGACCCTCCCCCTGAGTGCACAAATTTCATGCACCGGCCTCTTGTCTTTTTATAAAGAAAAATTCTTGTTTTTAAAATAGTCACATGTTTTCCTCTTATATAGATTTATTTTTATCTGTATCTTAGAAATTCTTCCTGACCCAGTATCAGAAAGTAACTCACCTTTGTTTTCTGTGTGTGTGTGTGTGTGTGTGTGTGTGTGTGTGTTTTAAATTTTAAAGTTTTTCTTTTTATGTCTTAAAGTTTTAATCCATCTGGGGTTGGAACAGAGGTGACAATTGGGATTTGGTCACCTGCTAATGCATGTTATTTGTGCCATCTGGCCTTGTTAATGCTTTATCCTGGAAGTACTACTTTCATCTTACAATGATTTCTGCTGGGCCAGACTGACATCTGACAGAACCCAGATCATGATTAGCAGTTTGGCTTCATGGCTACTTTGTGCCCCAGGTCAGACACCTCATCTCTATCAGAAGCTTATTTTTTTAAAACGTAATTTTCTGCTATAAACACCTTAGTCACCTACAGTCTCTTTTGTGATTTTCCCATGTGGGATGCCTTAGAATCTAGACCCTTTTCTCATTAACATGTCACTACTGCCCCAGGGTTTCCTATGGCATAAGGCCCAAGCAGGAAGAATGCTTGCACTGCAGCCCGGACACTGCAAAACCCTTTCTGTTCTGTATCCCCCTCTGAGCTGTAAGTCTTTTATGACACCCAATAAATCGGTTGAAGCATTATTCCCACATGTGGAGCATGCTGCCTCCAGACCCCTACAAGAGTTGTCAGGCATAATGCTTCATTTTCAGTTGTATGAAATATACAGGATGGGGATACCCATCATGGCTCAGAACTAGGCAACCGACCTCCAGTGATTAGGTCCTTGATGCCAGACAGATAACCAGCCATTTATCCTGCTTACAAATCTCATCTTAGCATGTCCTTTCTTGGACCACTTCTGGTACAAATTTTGCAGTTTGGGTACACCAGGGAGAAAACTTTGAGTTGGTGATTAACCTATGTGTGGATCTATTGGGAAATGTTCTTAGGATTATCACCTGTTGAAGAAAAGGGGATGAAACAGAATTTAGCAAAGGCAGAAGCTGGGTTTCTATGCAGCTTCAACAAAGGCCTTCAAGTCAGGTGAGGATACATGCCTTTACTTGGTATATCTATAAACTAATCAGTTGGTGGATTCAGGCTGCCCTACAGAGGGTGCATGTCCTATGAAGGGTGCATGTCCTATGAAGGTGCATGTCCTTTCTTGAAGCATCTCCTGTCCACTGAACCAATTCTGAGATGGACTGACTGGCAGCACCTTAAGCAAGTGAAAAAGCACCTTGGCCAAGTTTTTTAGTTCAATCTAGGCAACATATTTCAGTGCTCATCTCAAAAAGAAGAAGGCCAACAAGGATTTTTATGGAAAAATTTTGGAAACTTGAAATAAATGGAAACTCCTCTAAAATACAATTTATCAAAATAAAACCAGAAGGAATAGAAAGATGAGTAGCCTTCTTAACATTAAATAAGGATTCTAATCATGGTTGAAAATCTGCACAAAGAAAATGCCAAGCTTAAATGGTTTTATAGGCAAATTTGACCAATTTTTAAGGAACTCATGAATTCAACTTTTGGAAACTCTTCCAGAGAACAGAAAGAAAAAAGATAATACTACCCAATTCATTCCATGAGGTCAGAATAATGACACAAAACTTGGCAAAGACATTATAAAAATGAAAAATTACAGATTCACCTTGTGTATACACATACAAAATTCCTAAACAAAATTCTAGCACTCTGAGACTGATGATAAAAATAATATGCCTTATCCACATTGGATCTACCTCAGTATTCAATGATGGGTTAATATTAGAAAATTCTCAAATGCTATCTACTATATTAATAGATTTATGTAGAACAATAATTTTTTCATCTCAAATGGATGCAGACAGTATCTGGTAAAAAATTTCTTTTATTTCCTAATCAATATAAAATATGTAAAATTAGGTATCACACTGTTTCTTAGGCCTTCTGCCAGTGAGGCCCTTGTCCCTGACCTATTTCTGCTTCTAAATAGCAGGAAATTGTCATGCATTAGAGGAGAGAACATCAAATTTCAGTGCTCAAATTTTAAGAACATGCTATGGTTTCTCCCATGAGGTGACCTTCCTTGTTTTTCAAATAAAATGTTTTCCAGTTTTATTGAGATATAATTGACATATAACTTGGTAGTAGTGTAAGGTATGTAATGTAACATGATGATTTGATATCTAATCTAATAAAACAGTAATATGCAAATTAACCATCACTCCGACACAAAGATGGCAGCGCCCATAGCGGCCAGTGTCCTGCGCCCCGGCCACAGAGGGAGGGAGGGCTGCGGACACAATGTGGGGCTGCTGGGCTGGGGGCGTGCTCCCAGTGGCTGCTGTGTGGCTTGGGGCCACTCCTGTCAATAGGACATCCCCTGAGGGCTCCCGGTCTGTGAGAGGGGGCAGGCTGGGCTGAGAGACACCCCCCCCCGCACAGTGCACAACTTTCATGTACCAGGCATCTAGTATGTATATAATGTAAAATGAATACCACAATGAGTTTAACATCCATCATCTCATGTAGTTACGAAATATTTTTCTTGTGATGAGAACTTTCTTTTTCTTTTTTTTATTGTTTAAAGTATTACAGGTCTCCTTTTTTTTCCTGATTAACAACCTCTGGCCACTCCCACCCCCCAGGGCAAGCCCACTGCCTCAGTGTCTGTGTCCATTGGTCATGCTAATATGCATGCATACAAGTCCTTTGGTTGATCTCTACACCCCCCCTACCTTCTCCCCAATAGATAGTCTACTCAGTGCCACCTTGTCTCTGGATCCATTTCTGTTCATCAGTTTATGTTCATTATATCCCACATATGAGTGAGATCATGTGATATTTGTCTTTCTCTGACTGGCTTATTTCACTTAGCATAATGTTCTCCAGTTCCATCCATGCTGTTGCAAATGGTAAAAGTTCCTTCTTTTTTATAACGGCATAGTATTCCATTGTGTAGATGCACCACAGTTTTCTAATCCACTCATCTGTTGATGGGCACTTAGACTGTTTCCAAATCTTAGCTATGGTGAATTGTGCTGCTATGAACATAGGGGTGCATATATCCTTTCTGATTGGTGTTTCTGGTTTCCTGAGATATAGTATTAGAAGTGGGATTACTAGATCAAATGGGAGTTCCATTTTTAACTTTTTGAGGAAACTCCGTACTGTTTTCCACAGTGGCTGCACCAGTCTGCATTCCCACCAGCAGTGCAGGAGGGTTCCTTTTTCTCCACATCCTCTCCAGCACTTGTCCTTTCTTGATTTGTTGATGATAGCCGTCTGACAGGTGTGAGATGGTACCTCATTGTTGTTTTGATTTTCATCTCTCAGATAATTAGTGACTTTGAGCATGTTTTCATATGTCTCTTGGCCTTCTGTATGTCCTCTTTCGAAAGTGTCTACTTAGGTCCTTTGCCCATTTTTTGATGGGATTGTTTATCTTCCTTTTGTTAAATTGTATGAGTTCCCTGCAAATTTTGGAGATTAAACCCTTGTCAAAAATATCATTAGCAAATATGTTCTCCCATGCAGTGGGCTTTCTTGTTGTTTTGTTAATGGTTTCTTTTGCTGTACAGAAGCTTTTTATTTTGATGTAATCCCATTCGTTTATTTTCTCTTTAGTTTCCATTGCCCTAGGAGCTTAATTGGTGAAGATATTTCTATGACATATATCTGATATTTTGCTGCCTATGAATTCTTTTAAGATTTTTATGGTTTCCCATCTTATTAAGTCCTTTAACCATTTTGAGTTTGTTTTTGTGTATGGTGTAAGTTGGTGATCTAGTTACATTTTTTTTCATGTATCTAACCAAATTTCCCAGCACCATTTACTGAAGAGACTGTCTTGACTCCATTGTATGCTCTTGCCTCCTTTGTCAAATATTTATTGAGCATAAAGGCTTGGGTTTATTTCTGGGTTTTTTTTCTGTTCCATTGGTCTATATGTCTGTTCTTGTGCCAATACCAGGTAGTTTTGAGAAACATGGCTTTGTAATATAGCTTGATATCTGGTATTGTGATCCCTCCAACTTTGTTCTTCTTTCTCAGGATTGCTGTGGCTATTCGGGGTCTTTTTTATTCCAGATGTATATTTGGAGAGTTAATTCTAGGTCTTTAAAATATGCCATTGGTATTTTAATGGAGATTGCATAAAGTCTATAAATTGCTTTGGGTAGTATAGACATTTTAATGATGTTGATTCTACCAATCCATGAACACGGTATGTTCTTCCATTTGTTTATGTCTTCCTCTATCTCTTTTTTCAATGTCCTGTAGTTTTCCGAGTTGTGATGCAAACTTTTAACATCTATATTCTTGGCAACTTTCAAATATACAATGCAGTATTAACTATAATCATCATTCTGTCTATCCCCAGAACTGATTTATCTTTCCTTGTAACTAAAAATAATGAACTATGAGGATGACCAATTACAACTTTTCCTTTCTTAATGGGATTCCTGGAAGACAGACTTTCCCCAATCTCCAAAAGCAATAATTCAAAGTAAAAAAGCACTATGTCAAGCACAAAGTTTCATGACAGACTGATAAAAATTATGCTTTTATTAAAATTTTTGTTGTAAACTGTAAAAAGTATTTTCTGGAAATGGAATGTTCAGATATTGCTATACCATCTCTTCTAGTGAGAATTAATCTAGTTTATTACTACATGAATGCAAAAGGCAAGAGAATCTATTTGATGAGATAATACTGTCCAATAGTCTCTAGCATAGTAATTTTAGCAGTCGAGATAAGTTGTTATTTCATCACAACATATATTTATAATTAATTTAAAATTGTATTCATACTAACTATAAACATACTTACAAATATTCAGTACAAACTGCAGAAATATCTATGTAATATTTGTTTATTTGATGAACCTAGATCAATATTCTATTTTCTTTTCTATTTATCAGTCCCATATTTTTTCTAAGATCAATTTGTTATTGTTTGTCAATTTCACCATTTACTTTCTTTTTAAATATATTTTTATTGATTTCAGAGAGGAAGGGAGAGGAAGAGAGAAACATCAATGATGACAGAATCATTGATCAGCTGACTCCTGCACCAACCCCTACTGGGGATTGAACCCATAACCTGGGCATGTGCTGTTGATCTGAATCAAACTTGGGACCCTTCAGTCTGCAGGCCGACACTCTATCCACTAAGCCAAACCTGCTAGGGCTCGCCATTGACTTTCTGGGTCAATGGGCTAATGCTGCTAAGCTGTAGGACTAACCAGGGATAGAATAAGAAGATATCACTTATTTTTGTTCTTATCTTATTGATTATAAAGCAAATTTAGTTCATATTTATAATGCATAATAAATTATTTAAGATTTTTAAAGGTAAATTTATTTATTTAACAGTTGTTGAACAAATGAACTTAAAATATTTTATGTAAAGAACATATAGTAAATATTTTACATTTTGTGGGCTATATAGACTGTGTTACAACTATATACTCTGTCATTGTAGTGCAAAAGTAACCTTCTGAAAATGAATGTTTATTACTGTGCTCTAATAAAACTGTATTTACAAAAAAGGCAGTGGGGCAAATTTGGTTCATGGGTCATAGTGTTACCAGGAAACCACCAGGTAGGCTTGGCCTGCCTGATGCTGTGTCCAATAACAAAGGCAGGGTTGAATCATGTAAGGCATTTATTGAAAAGGCTAGCCAACCAAGAAGACAGGGCACTTATAAGTATTAAATCCTATCTCACAGCAAGGTGCAGGGGACAGAATTATAAAGGGGAATGGGTTAGGGTGAGGCTGGGAATGGAATGCAGCTACTTGCAGCTCTAGGGGTCCGCAGACATCAGCTATTGTCCTTAGTCCTCAAGTGATGATGAGATGATGTTTTGACACCTGGTGGGTTGATATGACCATGCTTATGGGTTCTGCTTGCTGGATTCACAGCTGAGTCACCTCCTCAATCGCTTCGCACAGGCCTTGAAAATAAAACTTAAAGAAAACTTAACCCCCTATTCACATAAGTATATGTGTTCTAAGATTTAAAATAATATGATTATTTTTCATAGTAATTCAAGTGCTCTATCTAGCAATAGTTTGCCCAATCCCTATTCCAGACAAAACTCTTAATTAGTTGATTTATTTTGGCTCTGTTTTCCTATTCTTCTGAACCATAAAGTTAAAAGCAGGCAAGTGAGATGAAAAAGAAATGAAGAACAGTAGAAACTAGCACAATCAAAGCTGTTCACATCCTGAAACTTTCTAACTAAAGGATACCATAAGTACAAACAACCATTAAAAAGAAAACAAAATTTATATACTAGTTCTCATTTAGCACCATGGCTGTAGCTACGGTTTGCTAACTTCAGAAAATTGCAGTTACTAACTGGCAGTTAGGTGAACATCTAAAGAAATACACTGAGAGAAAAATGTGTCCATTGTGCTAATTGAAATTTGGATATTACAATGAGCCTTCTGCTGGTCAAGCCAGTGCACTAAACTCAACAGGGACCAGCTGATAATATAGCTGAGTAAATCCTTCTCACTTACTACTAGAAGAACTATTTACATCATAAAGACTTAGAATTTGCCCAGCTGGTGTGGGTCAGTGGTTGAGTGTCAACCCATGAACTAGGACAGTGGTTCTCAACCTTCCTAATGCTGCGACCCTTTAATACAGTTCCTCATGTTGTGGTGACCCCCAATTTCATTGTTACAAATTGAACATTATTAAAGCATAGTGATTAATCACAAAAAATATGTAATCATATATGTGTTTTCCGATGGTCTTAGGCGACCCCTGTGAAAGGGTTGTTCGACCCCCAAAGGGGTCATGACCCACAGGTTGAGAACCACTGAACTAGGAGGTCACTGTTCAATTCCTGGTCAGGGCCAGTTTTAAGGCTCCATCCCAGTAGGGGGCATGCAGGAGGCAGCTGATCAGTGATTCTCTTTCATCATTGATACTCCTATCTATCTCTCCCTCTCCCTTTATCTCTGAGATCAATCTATTTATATAAAAACCCTGGGTGTAATTTCACGACCGAGGCTCGACCAACCGGAAGGAAGTCAGTCCTGCAGGGGTTGTCTTGGAAACGGCTGCACCTTCCTGGAGCTGTTTCCCACGAGGGCGAGGTTTGAGGCAGGAACCAGTCCTCAGAGCGTGGAGGCATATCTTTACAAAGTTTTAAGACATTATATTAGAGGTCGTGGTAGTACTGTTTTACCCACAGCATCAACAGGAATTGCTGCAAATTTACTTCTCAGTGGAAGCACCTTTCATTCCCAATATAAATTACCCATTCCACTAAATGAAACTTCAATTTCAAGACTCAATATAAACAGTGAAGTTGCTAAAACTATTAAAAAGGCCCAGCTTCTCATTATTGATGAATGCACCATGGCATCCAGTCATGCTATAAACGCCATAGACAGATTACTAAGAGAAATTTGAATGCTCTATTTGTGGGAAAGTTCTCCTTCTTGGAGGGGATTTTCGACAATGTCTCAATATTGTACCGTATGCTATGTGATCGGCCATAGTACAAATGAGTTTAAAGTACTGCAATGTTTGGGGATGTTTCAGAAAGTTGTCTCTTACAACAAATATGAGATCAGAGGATTCTGCTTATAGTGAATGGTCAGTAAAACTTGGAGATGGCAAACTTGATAGCAGTTTTGATTTAGGAATGGATATTATTAAAATCCCCTGTGAAATGATTTGTAATGGATCTATTATTGAAGCTAGCTTTGGAAATACTATATCTATAGATAATATTAAAAATATATCTAGCCCTGACTGGTTTGGCTCAGTGGATAGAGCGTCGGCCTGCAGACTGAAGGGTCCCAGGTTCGATTCCAGTCAAGGGCATGTACCTTGGTTGCGGGCACATCCCCAGTAGGAGGTGTGCAGGAGGCAGCTGATTGATGTTTCTCTCTCATTGATGTTTCTAACTCTCTATCCCTCTCCCTTCCTCTCTGTAAAAAATCAATAAAAATATTTAAAAATATATATCTAAACATGCAACTCTTTGTACAAAAAATGAGCACGTTCAAAAATTGAATGAAGAAATTTTGGATATACTCGATGGAGATTTTCACACATATTTGAGTGATGATTCCATTGATTTCACAGATGATGCTGAAAAGGAAAATTTTCCCATCAAATTTCTTAATAGTATTACTCCTTTGGGAATGCGTGTCATAAATTAAAATTGAAAGTGGGTGCAATCATCATGCTATTGAGAAATCTTAATAGTAAATGGGGTCTTTGTAATGGTACCAGATTTGTTATCAAAAGATTACAACCTAACATTATTGAAGCTGAATTATTAACAGGATCTGCAGAGGGAGACTTTATTCTGATTCCAAGAATTGATTTGGCCCCATCTGACACTGGCCTCCCGATTTGGCCCCATCTGACACTGGCCTCCCATTTAAATTGATTCAACTACAGTTTCCCGTGATGCCAGCATTTGTGATGACTATTAATAAATCACAAGGTCACATTCTAGACAGAGTAGGCATATGCCTACCTGAACCCGTTTTTGCACATGTTCCAGTAAAAGTTTAATTACAAAAATAGAAGACTGGACAGATTAAGCCCCTGATGTTAGTTTGCCAACTACAACTCTACTTTTTCTATTTTCCTGTCTGCTATTTAGATACAAAAGACACAGTCAAGGAATTAAAGGCAAACTAAGCGAAAAAGACTGTCAACCCTTAATCACTACATAGAAAACTGTCTACTAGACAATGCATTGAACTCTTAAATGAGAAAGAGATAAACTTACCTTGGCTTTAAGTTGCAGAATTTTGTTTACTCACTATAGAAGATTTTATACAAAAGGTGGAGATTTTATGCCAGTAAAAACATAAGTTTTCATAGCATGTGGCTAAATACCTAGTAGTAAGATTACGGGCTTGTATGGTAAGCATGTGATTAACTTTTATAACTGTCAAGCTGTTTTCCAAAGCAGCTATAGCACTTTGCATTTTCATCACCAGCTGATCTGCATCCATGACAGAATTTAGTGTATGTATGTATATGCCAGAATGTGCCAAAAAGAGGGGTTCTGTGGTTTTGGCACTTAAGCCCTTCTCAGTGAAACCAGGAAACTAAACCATATGGTATCACAGTTACAAAAATGATATTCTTACTAAATTGTAAGAATGACCATAATTCCTTATCCCTTTCTGTATCCACTCCCTTTTGCAAAGCAACTTTGCCATTATTTCTCCCCTCCTTATAGCTGGGTTGGCCTTATGACTTGCTCTGATCAATAAAATGTAGAAGTGAAAGGCCCAGTTTTGAGACTGGCGCCCAGATGATCTTGCATGCTTCCATTCTTGCTCATAGAACCCTGCGACTAACATGTGAACAAGTGTAGGAGGATATGAAAATACATGAAGCACATTCAAAGCATCCTAACTGAGGCCATATTAAATGAGCCAGCCTGCAGTCAATCTTGCTGACCACATAGTATGTGTGAATGCACCTCATCAAAACCAAAAGAACTAACTAGCTCAGCCCAGACAAAATTGCCAAACCATAGAATCAGGATTAAATAAGTGGGTGTTTAATGCCACTGAGCTTTGACATGGTTCATTATGTAGCAATGACTAACTGATAAACTGTTTCATCCCTAGCCTATTTATATAATCCAAAATAAAATGTATGCTGCTATTATTAAACAAAATTAATGTTCTTACTAGCTCTTCTCTCTGGCACTATTCAAATCTGAAAAGCAAAAGGGTTTTCTTTAAAAACAAAATGGTACTTCAGAAAGTATGCAGATTGGTTTCTGTAAACAAGTTATACTCTTAGTTTTCCCAGTAGTAAGCTATGTGACTTTAGAAAAATTATTTAACTTTTTTTGCCTCAGAACCTTCATATGTAAAATGATGAAATCACATTCTAGGAAAGGAAATGTACACATATCTATATATATTAATATATCTATCATATTCATGTATACATATGTTATACATACAAACACATAGATACAAACACATAGATACATACATATGCACATTTGTATTGTTTTCATGTGTGTATGTATATACTCCAATATGTATGTATTTCTAAAAGACCTTAAGAGAACAATCTTGGAATCTGAACCATCTTGGAAAGCCCCAAATACATGTGAATTTATAATAGAGAAAGACAAAGAAATAAGGGCAATAAAAATGTATAACAAATGTTCTGATACAATCATCTCTGTGAATGATAAGAAAATCCTACTGACCAGTCTGTGGTTCATACACAAGTGAAAGATGCAAGTAGAACTCCATATACAGTCCAGTGAAAGCAAACCACAAGTACCGATGAATGAATCATCACAGAGCTTCAAGGTGGCAGAAACTTTAAAAATCAAGTATAACTTTCAGAGTTTTTTATTTTTTATTTATTTTATAGCATATATTTTTACTGATTTCAGAGAGGAAGGGAAAGGGAGAGAGAGAAACATCAATGATGAAAGAGGATCATTGAGTGCCTGCCTCCTGCACAACCCCCCACTGGGGCATGTGCCCTTGACTGGAATCGAACACAGGACCCTTCAGTCCGCAGGCTGACACTCTATCCACTGAGCCAAACCAGCTAGGGCTTCAGAGTTTTTTAGATTTTATTGATTTAAATTAATTGCTTTCAACAAAAATTATTGAAAATTTCTATTGTGAAGCATATTATGCATATTTTGTGCAAATCCTATTCTGGAAAGATCAAATAACTTACAGAAAGTCAACAAGTTAGTAGTTGAGACTAGGAAACAAGTTTCCTGATTTCCATTTTAGTATTCTTTCTATCACATGAGGCAAATATTCCATAAAATGACAAAAGACCTTTCTATGACAAGTTATCATTATATATTAAACAAACTATAATTTTAGTGTATTGCAAGAGAACCAGTTATTCATTGTAATCTTATTTTGAAAAGATGTTTTTTACAGTAAATAAGGTGAAAAAAGTTTTCCAGTTTAACTAAAAGGCCAATATAATCAAACTACTACATCTATGTTGGACTTCTGGGATCCTATCTATGTGGAATCTAAATTGTCCTGCCAATCACAGGTAGGAACTGGGTTATAAACTGCTGAAATCAATTCATGCCTCACCCACTTCGCTCCCTGTCTTAAAAAGGATCCCTTCATCACTGTAATAGGAGAAAGCTTTTCTAATTTCTGATATCTGCTTTGTTCATGCTACAAAACTTTCAATCAATCATGCCACAAACGTCACTCAAAATTAACTCTTCTTTGAGTCACAGTGTACTTCCCTTCCTCTCCAATTTATCAAGTACACTGTACCATGGTATCCAGACTCTCTTTTAACTTGAGATGATATTTCTACTTGAGGGAGAAGGAAAATGTTCAAATTGTGTTGATTTTATGAAATACAGTAATGGTGATAAAGAGATGATAGTTGCCTTTTAATGATTCTTCTTGAAAAATAAATAATAAATAACCTGTTAATAAGACTGAGGATATGTGCCCTTAAACCAGCGGTTCTCAACCTGTGGGTCACGACCCCTTTAGGGGTTGAACTACCGTTTCACAGGGGTCGCCTAAGACCATCGGAAAACACATATATAATTACATATTGTTTTTGTGATTAATCACTATGCTTTAATTATGTTCAATTTGTAACAATGAAATTGGGGGTCACCACAACATGAAGAACTGTATTAAAGGGTCGCTGCATTAGGAAGGTTGAGAACCACTGCCTTAAACTATTTTTCTGAATGGATCAGGAAATTCACAAGTCTAGGAATCAAACAATAGAATCTCAAATTGCCAGACTGATAAAGCAGATATAAATTCACAGCAGAATTAGCATGCCCTATCACTTGTTGATTTTCATTCCAACAATTAAGCAAACTGTATATATAACACCAGAGGAATGTTTGATTTGATCAACTCAAATAAAAGGCTAAATAAAGAAAATTTAATTTAGTCAAATTAATTGTTGACAATGAAATATTAATAAATAATAATATTACTAAAATATTTAATAGTTTCTTTAAAACTTTCATGAATATTATCTTCTAGGGTAAAGCCAGTCCATGTTTCTGGTCTCATTTTACATGCAAAAATTAGAGTTAACAGAGGTTAAGTGATTTGCTAAGGATCTAATAATTGGTTGTATCAAATAAAAATCTAATAAGAAATACAGACATAAGTATTTTGACTTTAATTCTGGGATTGTTTAGATTGCCTTAGGCTGCCTTATGTTAAGAGGTTCAAATGGAGCATTTGGTTGGTCCCACATCATTTAAGACTGAGCACTCACATATATGATTATGTAGTAAAACTAGATTTCATAAATATGGCAAAATTGTTCATATGCTTTGTTAAAATATATAGAAGGGAGTGGCATCTTTCTGTGAGAGATGGTCAAACTCAGCTCACTGATTAATATACTTTAAATCTAAGTTTTCTTTTATAGCAAATTGAAAAATCAATTTCCAGTTTATCTGCCACTCTAAATCTAGTTATCTTAGGTAGACTGTTTTAACTCAAAGTATTTTTTTTTTCATTAAAAAAGAATTAGTTGCTTCCTTTTTATACTAGAAGAATGTTCTTTGATATGAGGAAATATCTCTACCAAGTCTCTTTATCGATTGCTACATCCTTTCCTTAAGGAACCCCTTTGAACTGTGAGTATTAGGACGGATTTATGCTCATAAGTATTACATATTTCATATTTATGTTTACTTTAAAATAACTCTTCCTAAAATGTCCAAGTCATTATTTTCACCTGAAAGGATTCAAAAAACATACCATTTGTAGATTTAACTACAAAAAGGATATCACTTTTAAAGAGATTTGCAGCACAAAATCTAAAGTCCTATTTTGTTTTATACCTTTGCTTCTATTTCTTAAATTTTTAAAAATGTTTTGATAAAAATTATACCTATACTTAAAACATTAGGGTACACCCTGGCCAGTTTGGCTAAGCAGTTAGAGCATTAACCCACATACTGAAGTGTCATGGGTCCAATTCCCCGTCAAGGGCACATACCTTGATTGAGGGTTTGATCCCTGGCTCCATCATGGTGAGTGTGGGAGGCAACCAATCAATGTGTCTCTCTCATGTTGATGTTTCTCTCTCTCCTGCCCCTCCCTTCCAGTCTGTCTAAAAATTAATGGAAAAGATATCCTTGGGTGAAGATTAAAAAATAAATAAATAAAAAACATTAGGGTGCAATGCTTTGGAGACAAACTATTCTACACACTATTGTATAGCCACAAAGGTTGTATTTCTTCTTTTAAGAGGAAAACTTAAAACTGTTATATCAGAGAGATTTCAATAATAACTCAATAAATAATTAAGACTTGTTCTAGAAGTTAGTTACAATAGGCTGCTGCATTGTGGGGTGTGTGTGTGTGTGTGTGTGTGTGTGTGTGTGTGTGTCTGAAAAGATTCTTATTAATGACCAGTGTTACTCAATTTGGAATATGTGTTTCTAAATGTGATTTCCACAGGTTTAGAAGAAATTAACAATGACTAACTTGATTTAATCCCAGCTTACCAAATAAGGAAGAAAACTGAGACTAGAATCAAAAGAGGAGTTTGTTATATGCTTATAATCATCCAATCATTATTTATTCACTCAAAATACTTACTGAAACCAATTATTTGTTCAGCAATAACATAGGGTAGGTCTCAAGAGTATATCCTATATTATAAAAGCCTAAAATGCTAAGGGTCTGGTAGGCCATTCTACCAATCAAAGTATAATATGCTAATGATACGCTAAGGCTACTCAACCTATTGCTGACATGCACTGACCACCAGGGGTCAAATGCTCCCACTGGTAGGTTAGCTTGCTGCTGGGGTCTGGCCGATCAGGACTGAACAAGATGGGCCAAACACACCCTGGAGCCCTCCTGCAGTCCCTCTCCTGCTGGCCAACCTCCGGCGTCCCTCCCCAGACTCAATTGTGCACCAGTGGGGTCCCTCAGCCTAGCCTGTGCCCTCTGGCAATCCAGGGCCCCTCAGGGGATGTCAGAGAGCCAGTTTCAGCCCAATCCTGAAGGCCAGGCCAAAAGATTCCACTGGTGCACAAATTCGAGCATCAGGCCTCTAGTTGATAAATAAAGAAAAGGCCTCAAAGAGCTTACATGTCTAATAGTTTACAGAAAAGTAAACAAACAGTTATAATGAAAAGGTGTTATAGGGAGAGCAGATTTAGGGAGCTATATAATAAGACTAGAGGCCTGGTGCATGAAATTCATGCATGGGTGGGGTCCCAAGACCTTACCGCCAATTAGGGCTGATCAGGGCCATTTCAATCAGGGCCGGGCTGATCGGGGCCAAAAGGCTTCAGTGAGGTTGGGAGAGGAGGTGATGGTCACCAGGCCTGGAGCGGAAGGAGGGATGCCAGATGCCGACACTGATGCCGACGCCACCCTCAGTGCCCAGCCACTGCGCGGTTTTCTGCCTCCTCCCCTCCTCCTTACCTCTCTACCGTGCTGCCACCGGGGCCTGCTGGCCGGGGGGAGGGACAGGGCCTGCCGGTCAGAGGAGAAATAGTGGAGGGACCGTGGGAGGTTTGCCTGCCGGGAGGAGAGGCCGCAGGAGGTTGGCCGCCAACCCCAAGGAGGGAGCTGGCCCTCTCACCCCCTGGGAAAGGGACTGTGTTCACCGCCACCCACCCCTGGTTCCCCATCCCAACCTGGGACCCAAAGGCCTCGGCATGGTCAGGAGAGGAGGCGACAGTTGCTGGGCCAGGTGCGGAAGGAACGGACACTGACGTCCTTGTCGGCACCCCGCCACCATGTGGTTCCCCACCTCCCCCCCACCCATTGCCCTTGCTGTTCCATCGCCACCACAGCGGAAGGGTGGCAAGCCGATTGAGGCCTGCCAGCCTGGGGGAGGGAAAGGGCATGGGAGGTTGGCCACCAGCCCCGAAGTCCCCCTGGGAAAAGGGCCATGACCACCACCACCACCAACAGGGGGAGGTTGGCTGTGGGAGCACACCGACTATCAGGGGGCAACTCCTACATTGAGCGTCTGCCCCCTGGTGGTCAGTGCACGTCATAGCAACTGGTCATTCTGGTCATTCCAGTTGTAATGGTCGCTTAGGCTTTTATATAGAGAGATAAGAGAGACATTAAAGCCACATTAAAAGAGTTAAAAGACTCCTGCTCAATGTTTCACAGTGGTTAAAGTGTTGGCCTGCATTGAAGGGTCATGGGTTCAATTCCCTGTCAAGGCACATACCTGTGTTGTGGGTTTACTCCCAGCCTCCTAATTGGGCCCATATAGGAGACAACCAGTTGATGTTTCTCTCTCTTCCCCTCTTTCTCTCTTTCTCTTTCTCTTCCTTCCTTCCTCCTTTCTACTCTCTCTGAAAAGTAATGGGAAAAAAATATCCTCAGGTAAGGATTAACAAAAGAACAAAACAAACAAAAAAGAGTAAAAAGAAAGAAAACCTGAAGGAGAAAAACTATTAAGGAGTAGGGAGAATTTAGGCATTTAGATCAAAAAGGACCAACAATTGTAAGAATGTGTGGTTTAAAATGACATTTAGGAAATCACATTTTCAGTATGACAGCGCAGGGCAGGTCATTGGACAAAGTTGTCACTATGTAGTTCTGAGTAAAGAGGAGAAGAAATTATGATGACTATCATTCAGAGTAGAAATTAATATTAAAGGAAGTGTTGAGAGAACTTCACCTTGCAAAGAAAAAGTAAAAGGTATATGAAATTGAACTTAAAATGTGAGATATTTTAACTTAAATTTTAACATATAGTTTCAGAGTTTGGGAAGAAAGAAAGAACTTCATTGTTTATTTGCAAGCATTTTATAAAGAAAAAGAAGCAGAAATATGAAGAAAAAAACTAACATCCAAAATAGGGGTTATTCTTTAAAATCAGTGAAAGTGCCTCAAAAAATATTTCTGGAAAATAGTTCAACAAGAAATATTTCTGGAAACAGAATAAAATATTAGTATTTTCAAATGGGATTAAGAAGACATTGTACCTAAAAATATGGAGACTATATTCATCAGAGAAGACCAGCTGGATCCCTAAAAAAACTATTTACATTTTTTAAAGTAAACTTTTAAATTATTAACC